>NW_007378992.1:0-2241 GCF_000475195.1 Diaphorina citri
ATTCCACATTTTCCTCTTTGCATTTCGCAATTATTTTGACGTCAAGATGACGTCACCGCAAATATTATAATGGTTATGCAAAGTTTTTCCTGTGTAATATTACGTCATAACATTTGCGAATATGTAAAGTGCAAAGTCTTTGTGGAACAGGCCTCAGGTGTATTTAGTCCTGTTTTGGACAGATTAGAACTCCAAAAAAAACTAGTCAACTATACGTACATAGTCATACAAAGATCTGAACTTAATGTCTAACATGAGTCTCTAATAGCACAGTCTATTAGAATATGAAACAAAGTGCAATATATTTTATTAATTTTAATAGCAACCTCCATGGTCGAGTATCACACTAGATTTCAACACCCGAGGTCGCGTGTTCGATTCCCAGCAGATTCGAAGTTGTTTCGGGTCCTGGAATACTGAGGGCATTCAACCTTGTGAGGACAATTGAGTAGATTCTTTGAATGAGTAGCAACAGCGACCAGAGGCAGCATTATCAGAGCAAAAAGAAAAATTTACCTGTGATGCCCACAAAATTCTGAAGAGGCTGCCAGCGGCGAAACAAATAATTATTTATTTACTACCTAAGAATATTTTTATCGAAATAGTTTAGCTACCTAAATCATTCCAAAATTTTAATGACAAAATTCTGACATTTTTCTTCTTTTTTATATGAGTGTAATAGGTATTTTATTTTCTCTAAAGGAAACAATTAGGCCAATGGCGGGCAGTCTACCCGGCTGTTTAAAATGGAGACTGCTGGTTCGACTCTTCCTTAGAAAATAAAAAAAAGTAATATTTTTCTTTATAAAAATGTCGACAAAAGCCATTATGTTTTCATTTTTATCAACTCTTCTTTACCAAGTTCACCCAGCCTGAGTGGGGCCCGGAAAAGCCAGCAGCACACGATTGCCCAAATGGCCACCCATCCGTGTACCAACCACTTTATCCCAAACAGATAAGTTCGTTCTCGGAACGCCTGGCTTTCTCCTACCCTGTCCTCCTTTTCGATTTCGCGACGAAAAGTGCAGTGTGAGACCAGCCTCACAGATCCATATCAGGAACCTGGTAGTTGAAGGGTCTAGTAAAGAGCTCCAATGAATCATTAGCAGGAGGTGTAGCATTGGGATGATGTGTAGAGTACTGACAGCAGTAGGTGTGATGATGGGGGAATGGGAAGAGGGAGGTGCTCCCATGCTTGTCCGTAGTTAAATAGCGGTGCACCTTCCAAATGTTCATCACCTGGAGAAAAAGAGAACATTGAATGATATTTCTATACATAATTTTAAGGAGCACCGTAGCGCCCCGCCAAATCTAAAGCCGTAAATGCAGTGAAGCAGAAGTGATCGCTAGGTCATGGGTTCGATTCCCGCTTGGAGTGAATTTTATCCCAAGCAAATAAGGTTCGTTCTCGAACCGTCTGACGTTCTCCTATCCTGCCCTCTCTTCGATTTCGAGATCGTAAGCCTCCGTTTTTGGCAATGCCCCCTATCAAACTTCTTCAGAAAAGAAACTTTCGTTATACTTTATACCATGTTGTCAACGATTCTTTTGACGCTGCACAGGGTAGAAACTTGGTGAAACCGTAACGTAGATGGGCCGGCCTTATATAAGAACAGGGCCTCGGCTGATGCACATACACTCCCTCTGACTTCAACGATGAATAGTACTGCTACGAATTGTCATAGAGTATATCTCCCCCGGCCTCTTCTGAATCTTCACTACTCCTTGGATGTCAAATAAGTTGGGGCCAGCAGGTCGATTGTTGATGTCGTTGTCTAGGCAACGGAGGCTGGCTTCATAAAGTGGTGTCCTGGGAGAGGCGTGATAGGTTGCCTATCATGGTAATCTGCCGAGGCGATATCAGATGTAATGAGCCACTCATTAGTCATGTTTGTTTGACTTATGGTTTGTTAAATGCGGTTTAAATCTCATATTTTAGTAATTAGACTTGTTTCTATTTTAGTGTTTGTTTGATAGTTATATTATTTTGATGTCTGCAGTAGTGATTTGATATTTGATGTCCAAATGAAGGAAACGGGACCCATCCTTTTTTTCAGATGGGGGTGAAAACCAGAGCAGCAGCAGAGCAGAGCAGAGCCTAAGCGTATAAAGGGGCCGTTTTAAAGGGACTAGAGTCGCGTTTAAAAAAGGGAATTCCCAGATTCTGTAACACTTGCTCCGAGTTTCAGCCCGCGACAGGCATTGCGAGTCCAACGGGTTTCATGCCGGTAGGAGAATAAA
>NW_007378992.1:4393-42462 GCF_000475195.1 Diaphorina citri
AAGATATCGTTGGGTGTGGTTGGATGCGGTAGGCTGAACCGTGGGGAGGGCCCACGATACGCAGAGAAGAAACGAGTGGTGGGAAGGCTGAGCGCGCGAGGGCGTGTTCGTCAAGGAGTTGGTGTGCCCATCTTCACAAGGAAAATGCCTCGCGGAGTTTCCATGAAATCTGCTTTACTCATTTAGCAAAACAATTTGCTGCGCCGTTATACCTACGGTATGCTTCCTGCTGGTGGTTTTACGCGCAGCAGGAGGAGTCACGATTCAAGAAGCTGGCAAATTTCCAGAATAATGTCCTGAGGATCGATCACAAAAGCTCGGCTCGCTGGTTTGTTCGCGCACAACCATAAGGGGAAAGTAGGTTCATAAAAGATTTAAAAGATTGCCGCCCTATCTGGATGGGAGTATTATCCTCAGCGGGGGCGCGAGCCATGGAGTTGTATTTAAAAGACAAGGTGCAATGCTAGGAGGACTTGCAAATGTGGGAATGGAAACTTTTTTTGCCAAGAGTTTTTGACTGTTGTGTGTTGTTGGTCTACCAGAGAATGTGACGCGATTAGGTGATTTGGGCAGAAAAAAAACTTATCGAAAAAAATGTACCCTTGCTTCGGTGTGTGAGATTGTAAGCTTGTTTCGATGGTGTTGCGTGAGCGCGCTTGCAGTTGGTGGTAGTTGGTATGGTTAATGATACTCGGGTTTACTATTTGGTTCCCTGAGAGGAATTTTCAGCACAGCGTTTATGTGTGTGTCTCGTTGTTTCATAATAGTCGTTTATAGCGCACACAATACAGACGTTCATAATAAGTGTAATTAAAATTGTAAGATAATTAGTTCTAGTATAATAGCTGATATAGTGAAAAATACACTCTAAAGATAGTTCATTAATTCATTCTCTCAATAGAGAGAAATAAGTTATACATTTCGACTATTCAAGCTCCATGTGTAGTGAATGGTCCTTTTTACATACTCCGTATATTTTATCTCTCCTTCTACGTGGAAATGTCGGGTGAATGTCGAGTGGAATTGTATACGTTTTTTATCTGTTCGTAGAGGTGTATCATTATCAAGACGTATTGCGTTAAGCCTAAATTGACTTCTCTAAAATAACTTTATGACATTACCTATCTCGAAATACGCGGGTGAAAATGCTGCCAAATTGAAATGAATACATAAACAAGAGTGGTAAATATGGAGGTATCGGCTTAGAGGATCTATTTTCTCGATTGAATGTTGTAGGTTTGGTTGTTTCTATATATCTACGTATATGAAAGTGTAGAAACTTTAAATTAAAATAAGATATCGGCCCTTTAGGTTGGCCGTTTGTCATTCTGCCCGGGCTATGTCGCGCCAGTAACTAGGCGCGAGACTATGGAAAGCTGTAAAGCGCGCTCGTTATTCTCTGTATTTTTTACTATTTCTTTCTTGCAGTGTGTAAGTTGGTAGCCACCGCCCCCCCCACACTGGACGTGGGAGATACATTGAGGTCAATGTTCCACTTCTTTCTTGAAAAAATCACAAAGAGATTCATTTTTTTATGAGCCACTAAAGCTACTCAACTCAATGATCTTATTTACTGGGCGTTCTTCTTACTACCTTTATGCTATTCTCCCTCCGTTTGTTTTGTGGATTTGAGGTGGAGAGATCGATAACTCTAGTTGATTAAAAGAGACAAGAAAAATGTGTTAGTCTTAAAATGTTTCAGTTCGCATTGTGATACTTGTGAGGTTCTCGTGATCAGGTTGTGAGGGTGAGGGGCTCTGAATTTTGTGATCAAGTATTGTGTGGGAGAGGATAAAAAAAAAAAAATCCCTTTACCATTTATTTTATTGAGTGTTGTGTTGTGTCCAATTACATTGAGCTTAGTCTATTGCTAGTCTTCTTTTGAATTTTAAACCGTGTGATGGCCATTTTTTATGTGTGTTTGTAAATAACCAGATTTTACTCTATTGTATGTTTTTTATATTTTGTATGTTGTCTTGATCGTGTATATTTTTGTCAAATAAAATTAAATTTAATAGTATGTATTTACATTGCAATGCCTTTCTTTTTTTCTTTTGAAAGCTGTCTTGTTTTTAAAGAGGAGAAACTATGCCATGTATTATCAACAAGGAAGAAGTATTTCCTCACAAATGACAGTAATAACATCAAAATAATAATAAAATAAAGAAGCATTACCAACTACCAGTTTACCATGATGAAAAAAATTGTTAACATGTTATCACGATTTATTTAATTGATAATATTAGGTTTGGAGGTACACTTAAAAATCTTAAAATACATACAAAAGGTGGTTCCTTAAAATGGTTAGATAAATAATATATCAAACACTGAACCATAGTGATTAATAATTTGAAAATGGATAAAAATCGTTAATCCTCACAGTCCATACGATCACTGTACTGTGATTTAGTATAGTACAAAAAATCATATTAATTTAAGACTCAAAACTGAATTGGTAATCCGAACAAAACGTTCAACTTAGCATTTTTCCTATTAAGGAAATTTGTCTAAAATACAGTCATCCTTACAATCAAATACAATAGATCGAAAAGATTGTGTTGTAATTTATAGTTAATAGATTAAATAGTTTTTTGACAGTTATTAATGGACCTGCCAGTTGAAAGCTCCCCTGTGTCAACAAATTTCCCTTTTATTCGTGAATCGTTACCAAGTAAGCATGTGAATAGTTAATAATGAGCTGAATGACTATACCACACCAAGCAGCTCGAATTATAACACAACTACTAGCTTAAGTCATTTGGATTCCAATACTAACAATGTGATAACATCAACAAACATTACCACAACCCTTGCAGCTAACAGCACCAACCATGAAAATATTCCTACAAATTTCTCTTTTATTCGTGAATCGTTACCAAGTAAGCATGTGAATAGTTAAACCCATGTGATTTTTCACGCCGAAACCAACCATGAAAATATTCCAACTACTAGTGCCAATGTATTTCCAGAAACGAGAGAACAAATGAACAACTCTGTTCAAACCAACCACCATAGAACTCTATTTAATAACAAAAATTCCATCAATCAAATAGACACCACCGACAAAAACATTACAAAAGTATTCAACAAGAAAGATTTGTTGAATATCAAAAGAAATAATTTCGACCTTAGCCCACAAGAGCATTCTAATGTAAAAAGATCAAACAGTTTAAATGTAAGAATCAATGACTTGGCTTCTGGTACAACTAGCATTCAGGTACTTGATGGTAACAATTCAACTAGGAAGAACCTCACCAAGTCTAATAGTTTTACAATTCGAAATAATATAAGTGAAGCAAGTTTATCTCAAGAGAGAACCACTTCGGAAAAGAAACAAAACTGTACACCTTGGAGCTTGGCATGTAAAGAAAACTATTCCAAGGATTTGAAAAATAACATCAACAGAAGACTAGAAACTATTGATGCGAATTCGGACGCTAGTCATTCAAATGATACTTTGGATGTTACTTCCAACCTCACTGGTGGAGACAACACTTCTGATGCAATACATAGAGATGCAATGGAACAATTCAGATTAGAAGAAGCATCTAATGATGGTATTGTCGTTCCGATTTATATAGAACGTGATGCTTTCACTCTTGGAACTCGAGAATATGACCTGCAAAATGACAATGCAGGACCATATAACGATCGAGTTTTGAATAATTCTGTAGAAAATGGTGAGAATCATAATCAAGCTGGGTTGAGCTGCAAGATAAAACCAGGCACTTCATTTCAAAGCAGTAGTAATTCGAATGGTGGTGGTGCTGCTGCTGGGCCAAGTGCTCAAATGATTCACAATAATATAGAACCCAGGTGTAAGAAGAACAAGAAGTGTAATGAAGAGAGAGAGCCGTTGAAACCAATTAAGTCGGAAAATAAGAACAAACCTTCAGAACAGTAATCTTGGTAGTTTAATTTAAGATAATTCCATTTTGTATGTTGTCTTGATCGTGTATATTTTTGTCAAATAAAATTAAATTTAATAGTATGTATTTACATTGCAATGCCTTTCTTTTTTTCTTTTGAAAGCTGTCTTGTTTTTAAAGAGGAGAAACTATGCCATGTATTATCAACAAGGAAGAAGTATTTCCTCACAAATGACAGTAATAACATCAAAATAATAATAAAATAAAGAAGCATTACCAACTACCAGTTTAACATGATGAAAAAATTTGTTAACATGTTATCACGATTTATTTAATTGATAATATTAGGTTTGGAGGTACACTTAAAAATCTTAAAATACATACAAAAGGTGGTATAAAGAAGCATTACCAACTACCAGTTTACCATGATGAAAAAAATTGTTAACATGTTATCACGATTTATTTAATTGATAATATTAGGTTTGGAGGTACACTTAAAAATCTTAAAATACATACAAAAGGTGGTTCCTTAAAATGGTTAGATAAATAATATATCAAACACTGAACCATAGTGATTAATAATTTGAAAATGGATAAAAATCGTTAATCCTCACAGTCCATACGATCACTGTACTGTGATTTAGTATAGTACAAAAAATCATATTAATTTAAGACTCAAAACTGAATTGGTAATCCGAACAAAACGTTCAACTTAGCATTTTTCCTATTAAGGAAATTTGTCTAAAATACAGTCATCCTTGAATTAAATTGGTTTTCCACTGAAAAAATGTGTCAACGTAGTGATTTGAAGGCTCAGTCATTTACTTAGTCTTGATCATACAGGTGTGGTACTACTTGCAATGAACCGTGTGCTGTAGAATGATTCCTGACTGCAATCCACCATGGTTCGATACAGCTTGTTCTCACTTTTTGGCCGGAGAAAAAATCTGGTGATCAAAGTGATCATAGTTCTTCTGATTTTCCTATATTTGTTGCTCTCTTTTAAGAAGTTCGAAATAAATTCTTTTAAGTTTGACATAAGCCACATTGACACTCTCCAAAAGCCCTTCTCTGGACATCGTGCAGTCAATGAGTTTAATATCAGAAACACAAGATTACCCAAAACATTACCTCCTAATCTTGATTTGAAACAAGAAATTGAGATTATCTTATCAAAAAGTGATAGTAAGTCTACCTATGTTATTTAAACTGAACAGAATTTCTTCAAATATAGAAATGTTACTAGGAATAAGGACTTACAGATATGGCATAAGTGGAGCTTGAAGTAGGGCTAATTTTCAAAACCTCCAAACTAGAACAAATGTAGAAATGTTACTAGGAATAAGGACTTACAGATATGGCATAAGTGGAGCTCGAAGTAGGGCTAATTTTCAAAACCTCCAAACTAGAACGAAGGAAGACAGGATAGGAGAAAGCCAGCCGTTCCGAGAACGAACATTATCCCATCAGGATAAAATCGGCCCCGGGCGGGAATCGAACCCGCGGCCTAGCGCTTACAAGGCAGACGCGCTACCAACCAAGCTAACTAGCCTAACCAGCCTAAATACGTAATTTTTAACCTATCAAATATTCGAGACCTTGTTTAGACTCGTGGAGTAAAGGGACTTTTCAGTCCTATTCGGTCAGGATACTATTCTATTCTAGTTAAAGTTAGTTTGGAGAATAGCGTGCCTGCCTGCCAGCCTAGTTAGCTTAGTTGGTAGTGCGTCTGCCTTGTAAGCGCGGGCTTGCGGGCTCATTCCTGCCCGGGGCGGACTTTATCTTGAAAATTTAATATTTTAACTTGATAAAAATTTTCACGTAGCGTAGATACCTATCAAAGAAAGAAATAATGTTTTAATGAAATAAATAAATAAGGATTCTTTCTGTTAACGTCTGTCTGGCTTTCTCTTATCTTTCAACTAGGATTGAATCCTATTGTTTCGGGTCCTGGAATACTGAGGGCATTCAACCTTGTGAGGACAATTGAGTAGATTCTTTGAATGAGTAGCAACAGCGACCAGAGGCAGCATTATCAGAGCAAAAAGAAAAATTTACCTGTGATGCCCACAAAATTCTGAAGAGGCTGCCAGCGGCGAAACAAATAATTATTTATTTACTACCTAAGAATATTTTTATCGAAATAGTTTAGCTACCTAAATCATTCCAAAATTTTAATGACAAAATTCTGACATTTTTCTTCTTTTTTATATAAGTGTAATAGGTAATTTATTTTCTCTAAAGGAAACAATTAAGCCAATGGCGGGCAGTCTACCCGGCTGTGTAAAATGGAGACTGCTGGTTCGACTCTTCCTTAGAAAATAAAAAAAGTAATATTTTTCTTTATAAAAATGTCGACAAAAGCCATTATGTTTTCATTTTTATCAACTCTTCTTTACCAAGTTCACCCAGCCTGAGTGGGGCCCGGAAAAGCCAGCAGCACGCGATTACCCAAATGGCCACCCATCCGTGTACCAACCACTTTATCCCAAACAGATAAGTTCGTTCTCGGAACGCCTGGCTTTCTCCTACCCTGTCCTCCTTTTCGATTTCGCGACGAAAAGTGCAGTGTGAGACCAGCCTCACAGATCCATATCAGGAACCTGGTAGTTGAAGGGTCTAGTAAAGAGCTCCAATGAATCATTAGCAGGAGGTGTAGCATTGGGATGATGTGTAGAGTACTGACAGCAGTAGGTGTGATGATGGGGGAATGGGAAGAGGGAGGTGCTCCCATGCTTGTCCGTAGTTAAATAGCGGTGCACCTTCCAAATGTTCATCACCTGGAGAAAAAGAGAACATTGAATGATATTTCTATACATAATTTTAAGGAGCACCGTAGCGCCCCGCCAAATCTAAAGCCGTAAATGCAGTGAAGCAGAAGTGATCGCTAGGTCATGGGTTCGATTCCCGCTTGGAGTGAATTTTATCCCAAGCAAATAAGGTTCGTTCTCGAACCGTCTGACGTTCTCCTATCCTGCCCTCTCTTCGATTTCGAGATCATAAGACCTCCGTTTTTACAATGCCCCCTATCAAACTTCTTCAGAAAAGAAACTTTCGTTTATACTTTATACCATGTTGTCAACGATTCTTTTGACCTGCACAGGCGTAGAAACTTGTGAAAACCGTAACGTAGATGGCCGGCCTTATATAAGAACAGCCTCGCTGACACATACCTCCTCTGACTTCAACGAATGAATATACTGCACGAAATTGTCATAGAGTATATCTCCCCCGGCCTCTTCTGAATCTTCATACTCCTTGGATGTCAAATAGTTGGCCACAGGTCGATTGTTGAAACAAAATGATAATAGAAAGTAAAACTAGTCTGAAGAACAAAGGTGGAAGTGCCAGCCTAGTTAGCTTGGAGGGTAGCTCGTCTGCCTCGCCTTGTAAGCGCTAGGTCGCGGGTTCGATTCCCAACCGGGGCGGATTTTATCCGGAACGGATAAGGCTGGTTCTCGGAATGGCTGGTTTTCGAAATTGTTCGCACTCATTTTGTGGCCCCGGGGGTTAGAGTCTCAGCGCTTACCTTACTAAACTATTGGCGGAGTTGTATGTGACATTAAGCAGGTCCGTGTGAACTCTGCCTAAGCGATCCCTAAACTGCTCCAGATCCTCAGTAGAATTGAACATCAGGGGTCCGTAAACTGGGGACCAGTGGGGCTTGGGAATAAACTCGGCCTCGTTATGAGTGGGGACGGGAGGGAAGCGGGTTCTACTATGGACACGAGGGGAGAGGGTACCATTGTGGACGGAGTGACAACAGGGTCCCTGATGTGCGGACGGGGACCCCTCAGAAATTTCCAAACCTGCAAGAGAAGAGAATGGAGAAGGTAAAAAAAAAATCACCTTTCTTGTTTTTTTTTTTTTTTTTTTTTTTTTTTTTAAGCCTTATTTATAGTGGCAGGGTTCTCCTGAAGGAGCTCTTCCATTCAACCACTAGTGTTTGTGTGTTGGATTGTGTATGTATATATGTGTGTGTGACTGCTTCTAGATCTCATAACTTTTTGCTAAATTTTAGCGATTCGCTCGGGAAGTGGTGCAATCAACGTACTATTGCCGGCACCGCTGGTCGACAGTCTTCACTGGATCTCAAAATTCTTACCAGGTCTGGATCCGACAGATTAGTTTTTGTCAGATTGATTTTGCCCGCCACGTATTGGGGAAAGTATTTCCCCTCCTCGTAGATTTCCATGATGGATCCATTGTGTAGCAAAACGTCCACATCTAGGGGTCTCCTCATAGCTATGTGCATTTATATGTCATAGCTACTCATTTTCCTCACGAGTCTGAGTGGGCCCCGCAACAGCCAGTCACGGAATCAATCATTTGCATGATACCTCATAGTAGGTAGTCTGGAAGAAATACCAAGGAAGTCGGGGAACTGTTCCATGAATTATTATTTTAATTTCTAGTGGATATGTGATTTTAATGTAACAATTCTGTTTGAGTAGTATGCTGTGTCATCTGGCAACCCAAACTTTGGGCAGCTTTAAATTATTATTTGTTGTTTCTCGCACTCAGAAAATCAGCCTCAAAGCCTAGAATCTAATGAGACAATTTCCTTACCGCGAACTTACTCACCTTAATAAAAGAGACAATACCTACATCACTGCTACCTATAGACTAATATTGTTGGAATCAAGCTTGAAGCCGAAGCGCCAAGTAATATAGTTACTTACCTTGCTACGATACTTCGTTTCTGTTTGATGATGGCCCGCTTCTCCGTAATGTTGAGTATAGAATCATGTGCCTGATGTAAATAGAAGGCACCCGTGGCTTGTCTTGCATCAGTTGACAAGAAGTCTACACCGTAACGGGTGAAGTTGATGAAAGCTCCGTTGGGGGAGAGTCGGTACAGATATTCATCCTGGTTGTACTTGTAGGGAATGGAAAAGTTGTCTGAGAACAAAATCGTTAAGACATCAAGCGTTGGAATCAGGCAGGCAGCTTCAAGCATTGGAATTCGCCAGCCTAGCTAGCTTGGTTGGTAGCGCGTCTACCTTGTAAGCGCTAGGCCGCGGGTTCGATTCCCGCCCGGGGCGGATTTTATCCTGGCGGGACAATGTTCGTTCTCGGAACGGCTGGCTTTTTCCTATCCTGTGTCTTCCTTCTCTCTTCGATTTCGAGACAGTAAGACCTTAGCAATTACAGTTCCCTCTGAAAAACCTGTTCAAAAAAATCAGGAAGGCAGCTTCAAGCACTGGAATTCTGTCTTCCACCTGTCTTCGAAAGGTCGAGTGGATTGTGTATTGGAGTACACATCACACATATTATGATTTAGATTTACCTGTCTTCAGGCACACTCCATTTACAGATTTACATAATATTTGACCTATATTCTATCCTTAATTTCTTCAAGAGGCTGAGTAGACCCAGAGTGGCTCATTTAAGTAACGGCTCATTTACGGATTACAAATTTGTCAATACCGCCGGGAATCGAGCCCGGATCTCCCGCGACTACTCGTGTTCCATTACCTTTTTGTGGATACTCTCCGTCTTTCATCAAAGTGACCACTGGAACACTAAAGGATTGATCCAGAAAGAAATAGCCCGGTCTATCCTTGATGGAGAAGTGTAGAGCTAGTGCCACGTGCTTCCACTTTTCGTCACCTGTAGAGAAAATAGTATACACATTACACACAGACACACTGATATACGGAAGGATAAAGCTAAAACTGTGTCCTGTCCACTTATAGTCGACGCCATCGATCGTCTATATTCACTCTATCGATGGTCGATCGACGGGGTGAATCTATGTTGTCGAGGCAGTGAAAGTTTCAGTCTACATAGATCGAGTCGATCGACGGTCTCGACTATAATGTGTGGACACGGCTGGATAAGGCTGGATAAGGGTTCACCACCACTGTATAACTTCTAAGGTTTTTAGGAGCAGGGATAAATTACCCTTCATTCGGCGACATTCTTCCATCCTCCTCATATTAACCTTGCTGAAAGTAGACCTTGCGGAAAGGCAAGCTGAAAGTAGGTCGTCCCACCTCCATAAAATACCTATAGTTAGGTACCTATAATATATGACTTGACTTGGACTCCACCAATCTCCAGATGCGAAGTTCACCGCGCTAATCACATTAACTGAAACTGTGGCCTGGGAAATGACCCCTTAGTTAACAGTTTCATATTGGGCTGTAAATTGTAAATATTTTTTTTATAATTTCCATTTATAACCTACAAGTAGGTAACTAGGTATTGTATGTTACGGGATTAGTGCGACCTCTGACTGAGCTCCATGTTTTTGATGCTATTGGTGATTGACTGTGTTGTGTATTGATGGTACTGAAATTTTCTTTTTCCGTTCGGTGAGCTATAATTCTCCGAATGACTGTTTATCTAGGTAGGTACATATCTCTGATATTATGTTTTAAAAGATCTAAAGAAAACATGTTGTTCAACACTTCCATATCACCCTGACATTTACATGTTATTATACCCTACGAAACCAACACCTAATAACTCTAATAAGTAATAACGATGATTTAATGAACCAATAACCAATATAATGATTTAAAGAACCATTTAATGATTGAACGAGTGTTTTCTTCTCTGATATGTACCTATGCTGAGGACTTGAGGTCACGCCAGGTTATTAAAGTAAATGAGCTTTTTCCAAGAATACATACGAGGTACCCTACTCACCTATTGGTACAATTGATTTGATCTCATTTTAAATGAGATTAGTGCTACTTTTTGTTATTCATTCGTTTAAACTACATTCGACCGGAGATTGAACTCGATTTTTGACGATTGTCGACTGGAACCCTTGTTAACTTGTAATGTAATCTAGGCTTCTAGGCACACTGCACATAGGTAAAAGGGTTTGATAGAGGGAGCCCTAATAAATAACAACGGCAATCTTATCGTCCCGAAATCGAAGCGAGAAGGAAGACAGGATAGGAGAAAGCCAACCGTTCCAAGAACGAACCTTATCTGTTTAGGATAAAGTTCGCCTCGGGCGTGAATCCGCGACCTAGCGCTTACAAGTTTCCTACGTTCCAAGCTGGTTAACTTTACTAGGCTGATCTCTTTATGTGATGCTGTAAGCGCCCTTGAGTGTGACTGTGATGTAATGTTTGGGCCTGTGAGTGTGACTGTGGTGTGATGCTTGTGCCCATGAGTGTGCCTGATGTGTTGATTGCGTCTGTATGTCTGTGTGTATGTAAAGTGATGGGTATGAGATCACCTATATCTCTACCATGTGCTAAGTTAAAAAAAAAGTTTGGACTCTAACTAACGCGTAGTAAAATGCATGTAATGTCTCTTGTCTCCTAACTCGCTATTTCAAAACACGATATTTGCCCAAATTTCAAGTCCAAACGAGTGAAATTTGCACTAATATCGCGTACACAAGTGAAAGACCAGGTTGGAAAATTCACATTGGGAGACTTGTCAATACTGTCGATGATGTAGTTTGTGTACCGGGGATAATTTTACCCTGATTTTAACTTTGGTGATCTGTTATGAAAGTTCATCTTGCCGTATATCTGTGCTACTGTGCTGCTCCCATGTCTGATATGCCTACTCATACCCAGCTCTTACTACTCAATTTTTTTTTTTTGGTTAGACTGCGGGGGAAAAGGGACTTTTCAGTCCTATCCCAGCAGGATAAACAAGGTATATTCTCTTCTATTCTAATATCGCGTACACAAGTGAAAGACCAGGTTGGAAAATTCACATTGGGAAACTTGTCGATACTGTCGATGATGTAGTTTTAATGAATTTATTTAATTTTGACATCCTTTGTAAATACTATTTTACTTCGGTTATTTATGAGTAGTATCCATTTTCATAAATAACCTAAGTAAAATAGAATATACAGGGTGTCGAGGCCGAACGACTATAAGGGTTAATCCAGCATGGGTTAACCCGACACGCTCGAAACTTGTAAAATCTAACCATATTTTCTTATCGCTTGAGCCCGGTAAAACGTCACTGGGCGCCACAGCTTCAGCGCTTCGTTCGGGAAGTGGTGCAATCAACGTACTATTGCCGGCACCGCTGGTCGACAGTCTCCACTGGATCTCAAAATTCTTACCAGGTCTGGATCCGACAGATTAGTTTTTGTCAGATTGATTTTGCCCGCCACATATTGGGGAAAGTATTTCCCCTCCTCGTAGATTTCCATGATGGATCCATTGTGTAGCAAAACGTCCACATCTAGGGGTCTCCTCATAGGATTTTGACATCCCATCTTTTGTAAATACTATTTTACTTCGGTTATTTATGAGTAGTATCCATTTTCATAAATAACCTAAGTAAAATAGAATATACAGGGTGTCGAGGCCGAACGACTATAAGGGTTAATCCAGCATGGGTTAACCCGACACGCTCGAAACTTGTAAAATCCAACCATATTTTCTTATCGCTTGAGCCCGGTAAAACGTCACTGGGCGCCACAGCTTCACTTCTCTTGTGATTACCAACGAGTTAACAGTGCTCTTGTGTCCTTGATTTTGTTACTATTAAGTATTATGATGTGTTTAAAATACCTATGCAGCTATTGTCTTAGGTTGTTCTGATTGTTTAAAACAATGTTTTGGTTTATCATCCAAAAGGTACTTCCACACAGCTTCACTTCTCTTGTGATTACCAACGAGTTAACAGCGCTCTTGTGTCCTTGATTTTTGTGAATTTTACCTATACGTCTAGTATAGTGTCAATTTTTACTTTCTATTACCCTTATTTTGGTGAAGTTCGTCTAGAACTTATTATAAGCTTTCTACCTTTGAGAAGCCTTTTGGTAAACATTTAACCGTCAAAAGTCGTGCGGGATCGAGGTAAAATCACGAGTAGGTAGGTAATATGTCGTTCTTAGGGTTATTTTCTGCGGCTAATCAGCTAATCTTGACAAACCCAAAACCCCTTTCCCTCAAATTGATAACACAGGACGGAATCAGATGATCACACATCCAGTTAAGTGCCACGCTTAAATCTTCCTAACTTTAGTACCTAATCTAAAATTTCTTCTGATTTCCAAACCCGAAACGGCTAGCATGGATCAAAGGAGTGCCTGAAATATGAGTTGATTATGCAATGTGCCACAAACAAATGAAATACATCAGTTTCAATAATCACCGCTAGGGAGCGCAGCGTTTTGTTGATTTTGGAAATTTCCAGTGGCGCGAAAATTCAAAAAAATAAAAAGAAATTTTGGTGTTTTTGGGTCCTGGTCCTGTGGTTCTACTCCTAGATTTTCACAGCTTCTGTAAGTTAAAAAGTTTGCCTCCTTCTTTATCCTGTAGGTAATTTTGCAATCAAGTGTTCATCTATTCTTTTTTTTGTGCCTAACAGGTGAGTCCTTAGAAAATTAAAGATAGGCTGTGTTTTACTGTGCAGGAACAAAGTCTGTTCAATCCCTGATTCTACCAGCTACCAGCTGGTATATTCTCCTGAACCATATCTGTGTAAATAGAAAGCACCCGTGGCTTGTCTTGCATCAGTTGACAAGAAGTCTACACTGTAACGGGTGAAGTTTATGAAAGCTCCGTTGGGGGAGAGACGGTACAGATACTCGTCCTGATTGTATTTGTAGGGAATGGAAAAGTTGTCTGGGAACAAAATCGTTAAGACATCAAGCGTTGGAATCAGGCAGGTAGCTTCAAGCATTGGAATTCGCCAGCTTGGTTGGTAGCGCGTCTGCCTTGTAAGCGCTAGGCCGCGGGTTCAATTCCCGCCCGGGGCGGATTTCATCCTGGCGGGACCATGTTCGTTCACGGAACGGCTGGCTTTTTCCTATCCTGTGTCTTCCTTATCTCTTCGATTTCGAGACAATAAGACCTTAGCAGTTACAGCTCCCTCTGAAAAACCTGTTCAAAAAATCAGGAAGGCAGCTTCAAGCACTGGAATTCTGTCTTCCACCTGTCTTCGAAAGGTCGAGTGGATTGTGTATTGGAGTACACATCACACATAAATATTATGATTTAGATTTACCTGCCTTCAGGTCCATTATTTACAGATTTACATAATATTTGACCTATCCATCCTTAATTTCTTCAAGAGGCTGAGTAGACCCAGAGTGGCTCATTTACGTAACGGCTCATTTACGGATTACAACTTTGTCAATACCGCCGGGAATCGAGCCCGGGTCTCCCGCGGACAAGACGACTACTCCTGTTCCATTACCTTTTTGTGGATACTCTCCGTCCTTCATCAAAGTGACCACTGGAACACTAAAGGATTGATCCAGAAAGAAATAGCCCGGTCTATCCTTGATGGAGAAGTGTAGAGCTAGGGCCACGTGTTTCCACTTTTCGTCACCTGTAGGAGAAAATAGTATACACATTACACACAGACACACTGATAAAGGGGACCTATTTCTAATTTCCTAAAGCTGTGTCCACATATTGTCGACGCCATTGATCGACTCTTTTCACTCTATCGATGGTCGATCGACGGGGTGAATCTATGTTGTCGAGACAGTGTACGGTTTCAGTCGACATCAATCGACGGCGTCGACTATGTGTGGACACAGCTGGATAAGGGTTTCACCATCTGAACACAGTCTGAAGAGCCCTCCATCGAGGAGCTCCCCAGTGCAGGCAAAATAGTTGATCGGACTACCCCCACTTCGTGGATGCTACCTCAGATCTTAGCTCACTGTATAGATAGATATAAATAATTGTGTCGTCGAAAGCACCAGGTCAAGGAGGGTAGGTATACCCTGACAACTGACAACTGTACAACTCCTCATATTGACCTTGCTGAAAGTAGACCTTGCGGAAAGGCAACCTGAAAGTAGGTCGTCCCACCTCGATAAAATACCTATAGTTAGGTACCTATAATGTTAACTGAAACTGTGGCCTGGGAAATGACCCCTTAGTTAACAGTTTCATATTGGGCTGTAAATTGTAAATATTTTTTATAATTTCCATTTATAACCTACAAGTAGGTAACTAGGTATTGTATGTTACGGGATTAGTGCGACCTCTGACTGAGCTTTAATGACCTCTTGTCGGATCATTTTTGAGTTTTCTGAACATATTATGGAGTTTGTTTTCGTTATTCCTCCTCCCTCACTCTAAAAAGACTTGATTTTTCAAAGATTTTTTTTTTTTTAATCCTCTCACGAAAAAACTGTAGGTACCTATTTTGGTGCTTAGTCCTAGATTAGAGTTGAGATCTCCCTTGTGATTGTGTGTTCTTCTTGTGATTACCTCGTTGTTTTGATTTTCTTTTTTATATTTATGAAATACCTAAATTTTTTTGATAATATATGACTTGACTTGGACTCCACCAATCTCCAGATGCGAAGTTCACCGCGCTAACCACTACACCACTGAGGTGAGGTTATCCACTTTAGAATCTATTTCTTACCTCTCAGAGACGGATGCTGCCTCGTCAGCAAGTCATTCCTGGAGGCTAACCTCATTTCTCCGCCAGTGTAGAACAGGTAGCGGTCAATATCGGGGAAATCTTTGTGCAGTTCCGCCACCAGTTGCTTCCTCAGACGAATAGTAAGACCAACACAGTTCATATGATCGTCGTGAACCAGAGGTGTATAGTCCATGTAGAACTTGGCCAAATCACCCCCGTACTTGGACTCGCTTGCTTTGAAGTCATTGTATAGTCTGAAGAACAGTGCAATAGTCCTAAACTAAAATGGACGCGATCAAGCGTTGGAATCAGGCAGGCAGCTTCAAGCATTGGAATTCGCCAGCCTAGCTAGCTTGGTTGGTAGCGCGTCTACCTTGTAAGCGCTAGGCCGCGGGTTCGATTCCCGCCCGGGGCGGATTTTATCCTGGCGGGACAATGTTTGTTCTCGGAACGGCTGGCTTTTTCCTATCCTGTGTCTTCCTTCTCTCTTCGATTTCGGGACGGTAAGACCTTAGCAGTTACAGCTCCCTCTGAAAAACCTGTTCAAAAAATCAGGAAGGCAGCTTCAAGCACTGGAATTCTGTCTTCCACCTGTCTTCGAAAGGTCGAGTGGATTGTGTATTGGAGTGCACATCACACATATTATGATTTAGATTTACCTGTCTTCAGGCACACTCCATTCACAGATTTACATAATATTTGACCTATCCATCCTTAATTTCTTCAGGAGGCTGAGTAGACCCAGAGTGGCTCATTTACGTAACGGCTCATTTACGGATTACAAATTTGTCAATACCGCCGGGAATCGAGCCCGGTATATCTTTTAGAAATAGAGTAGTACAACTCTTATCTAACTCATTAAACTACAGAATGTACTTAAATACCTAGTTGTTATGATTTACAGTCTCAATTTGCAATAGATAAGGAAAAATTACAATTTCATTCGATAGTACTTACTTGGTGTTTAGTTACTGTAGTTGTACAGTTCTGCTGTACTTGTCTATGGAATCCAGTTATTAGGTAAGTAGGGTTTTATTCCATCTTATTGTTAGTAGGTACTTAAGTATGTGCTTTCTTACTTAACTAGTATCCATACTTGACCTTTCTTGACCCCGCCGGGAATCAAACCTGGGTTTCCCGCGTGCAAGGCGAGCGCAGTGACCACTACGCCATGGGAGCTGACCTTATATCTTTTAGAAATAGAGTAGTAAAACTCTTATCTAATTCATTAAACTACAAAATGTACTTAAAAACCTAGTTGTTATGATTTACAGTCTCAATTTGCAATAGATAAGGAAAAATTACAATTTCATTCGATAGTACTTACTTGGTGTTTAGTTACTGTAGTTGTACAGTTCTGCTGTACCTGTCTATGGAATCCAGTTATTAGGTAAGTAGGGTTTTATTCCATCTTATTGTTAGTAGGTACTTAAGTATGTGCTTTCTTACTTAACTAGTATCCATACTGATTCTTTGTTTGGAAACAATGTTTTGTGTTAAAAAGGAAAGAAAAGTTTACTAAATAAAGTAATAATTATAATTAATTTCTTCCAATTTCTACCTTCTCTAATTTGAACATTTTTAATACAATCGAATGCTTTTTTCTTTCAGTTTTAACACTTCCAACCTATTTGTACTTATCAATATTCTTGGCATCATGTTGATCTCATCTACTGTACTTATTGTCAGTGTACTACTTGACTTAACGCAAGCTGACTGTGGCTGCAATAAACTTAAACGTGTTGAACGATACGAAAAATACTATGAAAGCTCAGAACAAACAGGGGATATTGAATCTAAAGACGTGATTGAGGAAGAAAAGGCAGAAGGAATTGGAAATCTCGAAGATATCGGCAAGCTGACTGTGGCTGCAATAAACTTAAACGTGTTGAACGATACGAAAAATACTATGAAAGCTCGGAACAAACAGGGGATATTGAATCTAAAGACGTGATTGAGGAAGAAAAGGCAGAAGGAATTGGAAATCTCGAAGATATCGTATCTAGCCACAAGCTGACTGTGGCTGCAATAAACTTAAACGTGCTGAACGATACGAAAGCTCAGAACAAACAGGGGATATTGAATCTAAAGACGTGATTGAGGAAGAAAAGGCAGAAGGAATTGGAAATCTCGAAGATATCGTATCTAGCCAAACAAATGAAGTGAAAGAATCTCTAGACGGCAGGCAAACACTAGACACCGAGACCAGAGAAGTAAATGAAGCAGGGTCTACCGAAGAAGAATTTTGCTATGCTGACACCTGTGGCAAATCAGGAGATGAAAATGCTAGAGAAGACGGCATTGGAAGTGCAGATGAAATTGCAAGCGTAAAAGACAGTGGTGGTCAGTCGAAAAATGGACAAAATATCGAGAAGGAGGATAATGGCGATGAAGATGT
Organism: Diaphorina citri; assembly: GCF_000475195.1. NCBI lineage: Eukaryota > Metazoa > Arthropoda > Insecta > Hemiptera > Psyllidae > Diaphorina > Diaphorina citri. The sequence continues at coordinate 21,992 of NW_007378992.1, forward strand.
AAAAGTTGAAGAAGAAATTGATGAAATGGATGTCATAAATGATGTAAGCAGTAAAAATGGTAAGTATTCCCAATGAGAGTTTTGATAGAGGGAACTGTAACTACTGAGGTGACTAGACGCTGAGACCAGAGAAGTAAATGAAGCAGGGTCTACTGAAGAAGAATTTTGCTATGCTGACACCTGTGGCAAATCAGGAGATGACAATGCTAGAGAAGGCGGCATTCGAAATACAGATGAAATTGCAAGCGTAAAGGATAGTGATGGTCAGTCGAAAAATGGACAAAATATCGAGAAGGAGGATAATGGCGATGAAGATGTAAAAGTTGAAGAAGAAATTGATGAAATGGATCACACAAAATCATTAAATTTGAAAACTTACCATTACATCTGACAATCAGAATGAAGAATAAACCACAAAGAACTCCAATGCCCCATGATTTACGGCTGTTCATTTCTGTTAAATTTTAACAGACCTTTTTGCACAAACCATTTTTTACTTTCCTTATTTTCTCTCTTTTAAAACTTCATTCACCTACTTGTTTATTTTTTCCGGCATTGGACATTGAAAGACACGTTAGACAGGCTCCATTGATTATAAGGACTGACCATATCAGCTGTCTTCATCGTGTCTTCTCAGACCACGAACCACAGTATTAACTAATACCTACTTATTATGATGTGTTTAAAATACCTATGCAGCTATTGCCTTAGGTTGTTCTGATTGTTTAAAACAATGTTTTGGTTTATCATCCAAAAGGTACTTCCATGTTACTGGACTAAATTTAGATCGAGGTAAAATCACGAGTAGGTAGTATGTCGTTCTTAGGGTTATTTTCTGCGGCTAATCAGCTAATCTTGACAAACCCAAAACCCCTTTCCCTCAAATTGACAACACAGGACGGAATCATTTAGATCGAGGTAAAATCACGAGTAGGTAGTATGTTGTTCTTAAGGGTTATTTTCTGCGGCTAATCAGCTAATCTTGACAAACCCAAAACCCCTTTCCCTCAAATTGATAACACAGGACGGAATCAGATGGTCACTCATCCAGTTAAGTGCCACGCTTAAATCTTCCTAACTTTAGTGATCTAAAATTTCTTCTGATTTCCAAACCCGAAACGACTAGCATGGATCAAAGGAGTGCCTGAAATATGAGTTGATTATGCAATGTGCCACAAACAAATGAAATACATCAGTTTTCAATGGTCACCGCTAGGGAGCGCAGCGTTTTGTTGATTTTGGAAATTTCCAGTGGCGCGAAAATTCAAAAAAATAAAAAGAAATTTTGGTGTTTCCTGATTTCCAAACCCGAAACGGCTAGCATGGATCAAAGGAGTGCCTGAAATATGAGTTGATTATGCAATGTGCCACAGACAAATGAAACACATCAGTTTCAATGGTCACCGCTAGGGAGCGCAGCGTTTTGTTGATTTTGGAAATTTGCAGTGGCGCGAAAATTCAAAAAATAAAAATAAATTTGGGTGTTTTTGGGTCCTGTGGTTCTACCCCTAGATCCTAGATCTAAATGTATCTCTATAAAATGTTACATTTCATGAATAAAAGTGAAATTTCAAATACAGTTTCGAGAGTTGAAACAAATACCAGACAGGCTGGTGGTTGTGGTAATGTGGTTGTGGTTCTACCCCTAGATTTTCACAGCTTCTGTAAGTTAATAAGTTTGCCTCCTTCAGTCCTTCTTTATCCTGTAGGTAATTTTGCAATCAAGTGTTCATCTAGTCTTTTTTTTTGTGCCTAACAGGTGAGTCCTTAGAAAATTAAAGATGGGTTGTGTTTTACAGTGCAGGAACAAAGTCTGTTCAATCCCTGATTCTACCAGCTGGTACCTATATTCTCCTGAACCATATCTGAAAATAGTACACTCATCGCATTGTATAGAATACAAGAAAAGTGCAAGTTTGAGGGTACAAGGAATCAAACCTAGTTAAACTTCTTTGTGTAGTGAAAGTAAATGGTCCTTATTACTAATTATTATATTCTTCATTTTTCAGAAGCTCAATGATGACATCTAGTGATGATCAAGAATTGATCCTTGGGCCTCTGCCAGAACCCAACATCATTGTCCCCGGTCACATAAACAAACACCTCAAACCCTGTCAACAAAGTGTACTCAGATTTCTGTACTTGCATTACTCCCGTAAAGAAGGAGCTGTGTTGAGTGATAAGAATGAGATGCATGATATTCTACCCCTAGCAGTTTTGATTTCAACTTTTGCAAAGTCAAATAACACACATAGGTTCCTAATTATTATTAATGAAGAGAGTAAAACTCGCTGCAAGTTGTGGCTGGATTATTTGACTCATGTACATATTGTTCAGGATCAAATTAGATATTGTGGTAAAAATGAATCCATCAACTGTACAGAAGACAGTTCACAACCTTGCATCTATGTTATGAACACAAAAAGAATAGAGGCACATTCTGCGTTCCTCAAGAAAACCAAATGGACCGTGTTCATTTATGATAACTTTGCCAAAAAGTCTAGCTTAACAAGCATACTGAATTATTCCAAAGATTGGACAAGTGATTGTCAATTCATCATATCTCAGGAAACTATTTTCCACTCTAAAAAATGACTGTACAGAAGACAGTTCACAACCTTGCATCTATGTTATGAACACAAAAAGAATAGAGGCACATTCTGCATTCCTCAAGAAAACCAAATGGACCATGTTCATTTATGATAACTTTGCCAAAAAGTCCAGTTTAACAAGCATACTGAATTATTCCAAAGATTGGACAAGTGATTGTCAATTCATCATATCTCAGGAAACTATTTTCCACTCTAAAAAATATTTCTGGTCACTTTTCAAATTCATTGGAAAAGCTTCAGTCCTAGGAAAAACTTGGCAAGAATTTGAACAAAGTGGTTATAAATATTATTTCAATAAGGCTGACCGTACAAGTGAGGGTAAAATGGCAAAGGTTGACATCTACAGATCTCTAGAAGCAACAAGAGTCAGATTTCAATATGTGTCAAGGAGTGTACCTTGCTTGGGTGAACAAATACATGCTACAGAGCCATGGAATGTTAGTGCAGCTGCAAAATAGACAGTTAAATTAAACCTAAATAAACCAAAAAGTTTTATTTTATTATTATTTTGTTATTTAGAATGTATCTAATGTACAGGTCTATAAAATTTCCTCTCCTTGTCCATTTTATACTTCCTCCATCCCTTTTTGAAGCTCTTCCCCTTATATCTTTTGTAAATATGTAAAAAATGTAAATGCAGTTTCTTTGTGTTATTATGTCACAACTTCGGTGCTCACTGCAGCATTGTAGGATTTTCCCAATATTGCCCCGTCCTATAATCCGGTGAGTCTACCCTAATTTCTACTTTCCTTTCCCTGTAGGAAAGTAATCTGAGCGCACGGCAGTGCGCCAGGCCAAGGTTTAGTAAGCATATAATCCTTTCTTTCTCGTGTTGACCCAGCACCTAAATGGGAAGTATTGTGTCTCTTCTCGCCCATCTGATGAGAGGCATACAGGCATACTACGGGATGGGCATGCTACGACACAGACCACATGCGTTTAACGTAACAATCAGTTGTTTCATTGCTACGAAATAAAATCGGCGGTAGAACACTCATCTTTTTTTTTATTATTATTTTAAGCTAAAAGCCAGCCTAGTTAGCTTGGAGGGTAGCGCGTCTGCCTTGTAAGCGCTAGATCGCGGGCTCGATTCCCGCTCGGGGCAGATTTTATCTTGAACCGATAAGGTTCTTTCTCGGAATGGTTGGTTTTCTCCTATCCTGCCAGTAGAACACTCATCATAATAAAAAAAAGCTAAAAGTCAGCCTAGTTAGCTTGGAGGGTAGCGCGTCTGTCTTGTAAGCGCTAGGTCGCGGGTTCGATTCCCGCTCGGGGCGGATTTTATCTTGAACAGATAAGGTTCTTTCTCGGAATGGTTGGTTTTCTCCTATCCTGTCTTTCTTCACTTTCAGGACGATGCATTTCTTGTTCAATCTTGACGAGATTTTCACAGCTTCTGTAAGTTACTTTAAGTTTGCCTCCTTCTTTATCCTGTAGGTAATTTTGCAATCAAGTGTTCATCTATTCTTTTTTTTTGTGCCTAACAGGTGAGTCCTTAGAAAATTAAAGCTAGGCTGTGTTTTACTGTGCAGGAACAAAGTCTGTTCAATCCCTGATTCTACCAGCTACCAGCTGGTATATTCTCCTGAACCATATCTGAAAATAGTACACTCATCACATTGTATAGAATACAAGAAAAGTGCGAGTTTGAGGGTACAAGGAATCAAACCTAGTTAAACTTCTTTGTGTAGTGAAAGTAAATGGACCTTATTACTAATTATTATATTCTTCATTTTTCAGAAGCTCAATGATGACATCTAGTGATGATCAAGAATTGATCCTTGGGCCTCTGCCAGAACCCAACATCATTGTCCCCGGTCACATTAACAAACACCTCAAACCCTGTCAACAAAGTGTACTCCGATTTCTGTACTTGCATTACTCCCGTAAAGAAGGAGCTGTGTTGAGTGATAAGAACGAGACGCATGATATTCTACCCCTAGCAGTTTTGATTTCAACTTTTGCAAAGTCAAACGACACACATAGGTTCCTAATTATTATTAATGAAGAGAGTAAAACTCGCTGCAAGATGTGGCTGGATTATTTGACTCATGTAGACATTATTGCCATGGGAGCTGACCTTATATCTTTTAGAAATAGAGTAATAAAACTCTTATCTAATTCATTAAACTACAGAATGTACTTAAATACCTAGTTGTTATGATTTACAGTCTCAATTTGCAAAGATAAGGAAAAATTACAATTTTATTTCATTCGATAGTACTTACTTGGTGTTTAGTTACTGTAGTTGTACAGTTCTGCTGTACCTGTCTATGGAATCCAGTTATTAGGTAAGTAGGGTTTTATTCCATCTTATTGTTAGTAGGTACTTAAAAGTATGTGCTTTCTTACTTAACTAGTATCCATACTGATTATTTGTTTGGAAACAATGTTTTGTGTTAAAAAGAAAAAAGTTTACCAAATAAAGTAATAATCATAATTAATTTCTTCCAATTTCTACCTTCTCTAATTTGAACATTTTACATACAATCGAATACTTTTTTCTTTCAGTTTTAACACTTCCAACCTATTTGTACTTATCAATATTCTTGGCATCATGTTGATCTCATCTACTGTACTTATTGTTACTGAGGTCTTATCGCCCCATAATCGAAGAGAAAATGAAAACAGATTAGAAGAAAGCCAGGCGTTCCGAGAACAAACCTCTATGTTTAGGATAAACTCCGGGAATCGGATAAAGACCGGAATCGAACCCGGGATCTAGCGCTTACTTGGCGCGCTACCCTCCAAGCCTAGGCTGGCAATATGAATCTGTAAACCTAGACCTAAACTGATGCTGTCCTTCATTTTCCAGCACCGCCCTCGGAGCGTTACAAAGACATGGTACTCCTACCAGGTGACACTTTCCGTATGGGCACCAATAAACCCATCCTAATCAAAGATGGTGAATTCTGCGGGATGAAGGCGGGAATCGAACCCACGATTTAGCGCTTACATGGTAGGCGCGTTACCCTCCAAGCTAACTAGACTAGCAATATGAATCTGTAAACCTGGACCTAATTTCAGCACCGCCCGTGGAGCGTTACAAAGACATGGTACTCCTACCAGGTGACACTTTCCGTATGGGCACCAACAAACCCATCCTAATCAAAGATGGTGAATTCCCATCTCGTAATGTCACTCTAGACGCGTTCTATCTGGATCAGCATGAAGTTAGCAACACTCAGTTCCAAGAGTTTGTGTCTGCCACTGGGTATGTGACGGAGGCGGAGAAGTTTGGGGACACGTTCGTGTTTGAACCGCTGCTGAGTGAAGAGGAGAGGGCGAAAATATCGCAGGTACGCCACGATATGAAGCGTTTCGGTAATTCGACCCAAGTAAAAAAAAAGTTTGGACTCTAACTAACGCGTAGTAAAATGCATGTAATGTCTCTTGTCTCCTAACTCGCTATTTCAAAACACGATATTTGCCTGTGGTGTGGTGTGATGCTTGTGCCCGTGAGTGTGCCTGATGTGTTGATTGCGTCTGTATGTCTGTGTGTATGTAAAGTGATGGGTATGAGATCAAGTTAAAAAAAAAAGTTTGGACTCTAACTAACGCGTAGTAAAATGCATGTAACGTCTCTTGTCCCCTAACTCGTAAACTCGCTATTTCAAAACACGATATTTGCCCAAATTTCAAGTCCAAACGAGTGAAATTTGCACTTTTTTTTTTAAGAGGTTTGACAGAGGGAACTGTAACTGCTATGGTCTCATCGTCCCGAAATCGAAGAGAGAAGGAAGACAGGATAGGAGAAAGTTCCGAAATAATTCATCTCTTTCGAAAAGATTACGACGATTTATGTCAGGAATTCTCTCATGAATCAATGTTCTGTCTCTACCTCTCTTTCTTTCTCTTCTTCAGAATCACTATCTTCCTCTCAATTTGCACTAATATCGCGTACACAAGTGAAAGACCAGGTTGGAAAACTCACACTGGGAGACTTGTCGATGATGTAGTTTGTGTACCGGGGATAATTTTACCCTGATTTTAACTTTGGTGATCTGTTATGAAAGTTCATCTTGCCGTATATTAGCTAGACCCAGTTCACCTTTTATAATATACAGGGTTAATGAATTTATTTGATTTTGACACATCACTATCTCTATCTCTTTCATCCTTTTTCTCATCTTCCTCTTCTCTATCTCTCTCTTTATCTCTTTCCTCTTCCTCGTTTTCTTTATTCGCTCCCTCCTCTCCTATTTTGTTGCCAATTTTGACATCCTTTGTAAATACTATTTTACTTCGGTTATTTATGAGTAGTATCCATTTTCATAAATAACCTGGGATCCTGGCTACATCCAGAAGGGTTAGACTCAACTATCGAACATCGTATGCACCACCCAGTAGTACACATATCATGGAACGATGCTGTAGCGTATTGTACTTGGCGAGGTGCAAGACTACCCACTGAGGCAGAGTGGGAGTATGGCTGTCGAGGAGGTAGGAGGAAATTTAGCTTTTTATCCGCTTTTATTCAACTTGAGATCCACTTTGTATGGGTCGATTCTTTAACTAACTTATTTGCCATTTTTACTGAACCGGTTGGCTTGAAACTTGATTGCCCTTTACGTATTTTGGATGACCATAAGATCAATTTTTACGTATAGCACGTATTTTTCATTTATCTAGGGCTTCACCAACATCAGTGGTACAGTGGTTAGCCTGTTGGACTTTGGATCTGGAGGTTGATGGTTCAAGTCCAAGTGAAGTCATAAAATTTATCTAGCTGTAATAACTTGGGAATGATATTTGTGACAAGCATTAAAGTACGTATGCTTACCACAATTAAAAAATCTTTATTTTCACTTTTCTATTCTCCCCAGGGCTGGAAAACCGTCTATTCCCGTGGGGTAACAATTTGACTATTTTATTTTGTTATTTAGAATGTATCTAATGTACAGGTCTATAAAATTTCCTCTCCTTGTCCATTTTATACTTCCTCCATCCCTTTTTGAAGGATCCTGGCTACATCCAGAAGGGATAGACTCAACTATCGAACATCGTATGAATCACCCAGTAGTACACGTATCATGGAACGATGCTGTAGCGTATTGTACTTGGCGAGGTGCAAGACTACCCACTGAGGCAGAGTGGGAGTATGGCTGTCGAGGAGGTAGGAGGAAATTAAGCTTTTTATCCGCTTTTATTCAACTTGAGATCCACTTTGTATGGGTCGATTCTTTAACTAACTTATGTGCCACTTTTACTGAACCGGTTGGCTTGAAACTTGATTGCCCTTTACATATTTTGGATGACCATAAGATCAATTTTTACGTATAGCACATATTTTTCATTTATATACGGCTTCACCAACATCAGTGGTTCAGTGGTTAGCACGTTGGACTTTGGATCTGGAGGTTGATGGTTCAAGTCCAAGTGAAGTCATAAAATTTATCTAGCTGTAATAATTTGGGAATGATATTTGTGACAAGCATTAAAGTACGTACGCTTACCACAATTAAAAAATCTTTATTTTCACTTTTCTATTCTCCCCAGGGCTGGAAAACCGTCTATTCCCGTGGGGTAACAATTAGGTGGAAATTAAGCTTTTTATCCGCTTTTATTCAACTTGAGATCCACTTTGTATGGGTCGATTCTTTAACTAACTTGTGTGCCACTTTTACTGAACCGGTTGGCTTGAAACTTGATTGCCCTTTACGTATTTGGATGACCATAAGATCAATTTTTACGTATAGCACGTATTTTTCATTTATCTAGGGCTTCACCAACATCAGTGGTGCAGTGGTTAGCACGTTGGACTTTGGATCTGGAGGTTGATGGTTCAAGTCCAAGTGAAGTCATAAAATTTATCTAGGTGTAATAACTTGGGAATGATATTTGTGACAAGCATTAAAGTACGTACGCTTACCACAATTAAAAAATCTTTATTTTCACTTTTCTATACTCCCCAGGGCTGGAAAACCGTCTATTCCCGTGGGGTAACAATCTGACCCCCAGGGGCGAACACAGGGCTAACGTCTGGCAAGGCGAGTTCCCCACAAACAACACAGCGGCAGATGGCTACCTGAGTACCGCCCCTGTTATGTCCTATAAGGAGAACAAGTTTGGTCTATACAACATGGTGGGGAATGTGTGGGAGTGGACAGCTGACTGGTGGAATGTTCATCATCATCCTGCCCCATCCTATAATCCGGTGAGTCTACCCTAATTTCTACTTTCCTTATCCTGTAGGAAAGTAATCTGAGCGCACGGCAGTGCGCCAGGCCAAGTTCCAGTAAGCATATAATCTACTTTTCTTTCTCGTGTTGACCCAACACCTAAATGGGAAGTATTGTGTCTCTTCTCGCCCATCTGATGAGAGGCATACAGGCATACTACGACACAGACCACATGCGTTTAACGTAACAATCTTGCGACAGAACACCTTTTTTTTTTAAGCTAAAAGCCAGCCTAGCTAGCTTGGAGGGTAGCGCGTCTGCCTTGTAAGCACTAGATCGCGGGTTCGATTCCCGCTCGGGGCTGATTTTATCTTGAACCGATAAGGTTCTTTCTCGGAATGGTTGGTTTTCTCCTATCCTGTCTTTCTTCACTTTCAGGACGATGCATTTCTTGTTCAATCTTGACGCTATATGTTCTTATGATTTTCAGAAAGGTCCAACCACTGGTACGGATAAAGTAAAGAAAGGCGGGTCTTATCTATGCAACGAACAATATTGCTATCGGCATAGATGTGCCGCTAGGAGTCAAAACACACCTGATAGCTCAGCAGGCAACCTGGGATTCCGATGTGCTGCTGATGTTTCGTGATTAACAAGAAACGCGTGATAGTTCCTAAATATGAATAATGAAGAAGTGTGATATTCTGTAGATGACCAACAAAGAAATGTGATATTCTGTAGATGAACCACGAAGAAGTGTGATATTCTGTAGATGACCAACGAAGAAGTGTGATATTCTGTAGATGAACCACGAAGAAGTGTGATATTCTGTAGATGACCAACGAAGAAGTGTGATATTCTGTAGATGAACCACGAAGAAGTGTGATATTCTGTAGATGACCAACGAAGAAGTGTGATATTCTGTAGATGAACCACGAAGAAGTGTGATATTCTGTAATTGTTGTTCTTCTTCCTAACCTTTTCCCATTTTAATGGGTTCGGCGTTTCTTGTCAGTCTCTTCCTTGTCAGTCTGTTGTTAGTTCTTACTTAGAGGTTTCCAGAGCATCTGGTCAGGTCTAATGAGGCTCCATCCCAAGTTTCAACAATTTATTGATAGTTTACAGTTGTCTATGATGGTCAAGCAGGTTCTTGAACTGATTCGTCGTGATGGCATTGACAGAAAAAAAAAAAAAAAAAAAAAAAAAAAAAAAAAAAAAAAACCAACCCCCCTCCAACCCTAGCAATTACAGTTCCCTCTATCAAACCCCAAAAAAAAAAAAAAAAAAAAATATGAAAATGAGCAGCAAATGTCAAGAATATCATTCTTAGACAAACAAGTCAGGAGGTAGGACTTTACTGTTAAAGCAATTGTAAAAATAAATGTCTGAAAAAAAAAGTCACGACACAAAGAGAGATCTCTTTGTGTACAGACTCAGTGAACCTACAGGAGAAACATCAATTGTTCTGCGGGAAATGGTGTTTGAATTGATCAATTCACACATGGGTTTAAACACTCTGAGGTATGAATTTGATGTTGGCCAAGAATTTGGAAGTGTTATTTATACTTCAGAGATGGAAATTGTGAGGAAACGAGAACCTGCGTTTCTATGTAAGATTATATTTTGTGTGGTGTGTTGTTGAGAGCGCCACAATGTCATTTATCGCATTAGAATATTATTTTAATCGTAGACACTGCAGACAGCCTATGGTAAATACTTTGGGCATGTGCTACCCCCTTGAGGATGTGTACATTTTGTACTTAAGAGTATTACTTAATTTGGACTTTTTTCCCCAACTTATAAAGACTGTATACACTGTGTGTACCTAATATTTATTACTTTGCTTTTAGTGCCCGTGAAAACAAGGCTCTATTTCACGAGCAACTAACTTTACTCTACGCGCAGAAAAAAAACGTAGTACTTTTCGCATAAAATGGTGCATTGCAAAATGATCAATTTTCATATGCAATAATATGCCCATCACTTTTTATTTCTATCGGGTAGTTTGAGCAGATTTCTGTCCATTATTTTATACATTTATACGATTTTGTCTTTGTATACAGACTTACAGAGAAGGGAAATTTTTTACTTCCCTCTATTATGCACATTTTTATACCCACTTAACTGCATATACATATTAACTGCACTTAACGTATTTTTACTTAATATTTGTTTATACGTTTATACCTATAATTTTATAGATGTTTAAAAATAAAAATTACATTCCTCATACTATATGTTCATGTTCTTATGATTTTCAGAAAGGTCCAACCACCGGTACGGATAAAGTAAAGAAAGGCGGGTCTTATCTATGCAACGAACAATATTGCTATCGGCATAGATGTGCCGCTAGGAGTCAAAACACACCTGATAGCTCAGCAGGCAACCTGGGATTCCGATGTGCTGCTGATGTTTCGTGATTAACAAGAAACGCGTGATAGTTCCTAAATATGAATAATGAAGAAGTGTGATATTCTGTAGATGACCAACAAAGAAATGTGATATTCTGTAGATGAACCACGAAGAAGTGTGATATTCTGTAGATGACCAACGAAGAAGTGTGATATTCTGTAGATGACCAACGAAGAAGTGTGATATTCTGTAGATGAACCACGAAGAAGTGTGATATTCTGTAGATGACCAACGAAGAAGTGTGATATTCTGTAGATGACCAACGAAGAAGTGTGATATTCTGTAGATGACCCACGAAGAAGTGTGATATTAGACAGATTTCGCAACGCATTTTTTTTGGGGATCGGGACGATGCTCGACGAGTTTTGGTTTCTGCGCATGACACACATTATGCCAGCCTAGTTAGCTTGGTTGGTAGCGCGTCTGCCTTATAAGCGCTAGGCCGCGGGTTCGATTCCCGCCCGGGGCGGAAGTGTGATACCCTCAAGAATAAAATTAAGTCACTCAAAGAACAACAATAGAATTTGACCACACAGTTCACCGTGATCAAACATGAAAATGACCAGCCTAGTTAGCTTGGTTGGTAGCGCGTCTGCTTTGTAAGCGCTAGGCCGCGGGTTCGATTCCCGCCCGGGGCGGATTTTATCCTGATGGGATATTGTTCGTTCTCGGAACGGCTGGCTTTCCTTCTATCCTGTCTTCCTTCTCTCTTCGATTTCAGGACGATAAGACCCTAGCAGTTACAGTTCCCTCTATCAAACCTCAAACCTCAAAAACAAAACAAAAAAATATGGAAAAGGAGCAGCAATGTCAAGAATTATCTTCTTAGCAAACAAGTCCAGGAGGTAGGACTTACTGGTTAAAGCAATTTGTAAAAATAAAATATGTCTGAACAAAAAAAGTCACGACACCAAAGAGAGATCTCTTTGTGTACAGATTCGCTCAGTGAACCTATCAGGAGAAAAACAATCTCATCTTCATTGTTCTGCGCGGGATCCTCATCCGTTTGTGATATTGATACAGAATGTCACACATACATTGGTTCCTCCTAAGCACTCGATGGCTCTGTGGAGTATATAGAGAGAATGATGATGGGTCCCCGCTACTTGCTTCTGGACAGTCGTCTCGTATGTTAGTAGATTGATGAGAGAATGCGAAAGTTGGTGACAGGAAGACGAGAACCTGCGTTTCTATGTAAGAATTATATTTTGTGTTGTGTGTTGTGAGAGCACCAAAATGTCATTCTACCTCATTTAGAATATTATCTTAATCGTGACACGTGAGGGGCCAGACAGCCCATGGTAAATACTTTGGGCATGTGCCTACCCCTTTGAGGATGTGTCCATTTTTGTACTTAAGAGTATTATTACTTAATTTGGACCTTTTATTCCGCCAACTTATAAACGAACTGTATACACTGTGTGTACCTGAATATTTATTACTTTGCTTTTAGTGCCCGTGAAAACAAGGCTCTATTTCACGAGCAACTAACTTTACTCTACGCGCAGAAAAAAAACGTAGTACTTTTCGCATAAAATGGTGCATTTCAAAATGATCAATTTTCATATGCAATAATATGCCCATCACTTTTTATTTCTATCGGGTAGTTTGAGCAGATTTCTGTCCATTATTTTATACATTTATACGATTTTGTCTTTGTATACAGACTTACAGAGAAGGGAAATTTTTTACTTCCCTCTATTATGCACATTTTTATACCCACTTAACTGCATATACATATTAACTGCACTTAACGTATTTTTACTTAATATTTGTTTATACGTTTATACCTATAATTTTATAGATGTTTAAAAATAAAAATTACATTCCTCATTTATATTACAGCACAAAATTCGATTGTTTATTAAATAATTTATTTACAAAGTTATTTGTATTTTGTCTCATGTGACAACAGTTGTCATCTAGAGAAGTGCTAAGGTTTAGTGACGGAGATATTACCCTCCATTTGGCGACAAACTACCCGCCTCCTCTCATTAACCTCACCCATCCGGATACCAAACGCGCGCAAAGTTGCTTAACTTCAGTGATCCATGGAGAACTGGTGCATTTTCAATGTGTTATCACTGCTGGCCATTGTTCCGAAATAATTCATCTCTTTCGAAAAGATTACGACGATTTATGTCAGGAATTCTCTCATGAATCAATGTTCTGTCTCTACCTCTCTTTCTTTCTCTCCTTCAGAATCACTATCTTCCTCTCTGTCGTCTCTCTCATCATCACTATCTCTATCTCTTTCATCCTTTTTCTCATCTTCCTCTTCTCTATCTCTCTCTTTATCTCTTTCCTCTTCCTCGTTTTCTTTATTCGCTCCCTCCTCTCCTATTTTGTTGCCTTGTTTCTCCTCCATGGCTTTCTTCCAGGCCTTCGCCTTCTCCAATAGTTTCAGGTTGGGTTTAGCCGCCTCATCCTCAGGGAATATATAGTCGAACACCTCCTCCCATCCCTCCTCCACCTGGAAAACAAAGAGAACGTCAATCACATTATACTTCTTTAGTAATAGAAAGTAAAAAGAAGACAGAAATTAATTGAAAGCCGAATGTCATGTAAAATGCTGGGAAAAACTGAATATTAATAATAATAATAAACTGAATATTAAACATTCCCACCCAAGGTAGGTACATAGGTATTTCTTTAACCACGATCGAATAAACTACGGGCTAAAAAATTCCCGGAGGGACGGACCCAGCTTGTTTTGTTTTACAAGATTAATTTATTAATTACCAGACCGCGGTTTGTAAAACAAAAAAAGCGAACAGTTTTCATTTTCCCCTATTGATTTTAAGTTGTTTTAGAAAAATAATGAGTTTTGTGTCATTCCTAAAACTCTCCGTTCACTTACCCCCTCATCGTTGTAAGTCTTGACTCGTTTCTTAGCGCGGCGCGGTAGTTTACTATTGAGTTTCGCCCGAGATTAGTTGTTTTAGAAAAAGTGTTGTGTATACCCTTGAAAGTTCTAACTTTTTTAAAAGTAATGAGTTTTGTGTCATTCCTAAAACCCTCCGTTCACTTACCCCCTCATCGTTGTAAGTCTTGACTCGTTTCTTAGCGCGGCGCGGTAGTTTACTATTGAGTTTCGCTCGGGATTCATCATCTCCATGTTGTGCTTCAAATTCCTTCCACGCCTCTAGCAACATTACTCTCTCTTCTTTCTCGCTGGAAGCTTTGAGTGCTTGGTTTGCTCTCTCGAATACACGCCGAGCGAGCGATACGCTGTCCTCGTCACCGGATGACATTTCGAACTGAGCGTAGTTCATCCATACCTGGGGAAATAGGGGGAGCAAGAAAATGAATCGATGAAAAGTCTCAGGAGTCAAGACACCCCTGATCACTCGAAAAATAAGTGGGGGGGGGGAATCAGGATGAAAAAAGAAGTGTATAATATAAATCATGGTTTTCGATATTCAAGCCTAGTCACATCTGCTACACTTTATGGGGCTGTGTCGTAGCATGTCCCACAACTCCCCCATCAGATGGGCTAGAAGAGACACACTTCACATTTAGGTGCTGGGTGAACACAAGAACACGAAAAAGTAACCTTAATCGAATTAAGACTGCATTTTTATTATTTTTGTCAATGGTAGGCATTGAACCCGGGACCTTTTATAAGACGAGTAAGCGCATTACCACTGGACCAACCATACCCCACTAACATCTACAATATGATTCTTATTCAATTCACTTATTTTTACTGTTCAAATTCACTCAGCACAAATAAGTTTATCCTTAGGAAAAGTATAGACCTGGATTTTAACAGTAGTTGGACTTTGCTTTTTAAGTTTTTTGTTGTTGTTGCTTTTACAACCACACACAGCACAGTTAACCATTGTTAAAGAAACAACAAGTTAATATAAAATCACTGTATTTAGAAGAAGAAGAAGAGACTTGCTCGGCCGTGCAACGATGACGTTGCTTGACTATGACTACAACAGTTTGGAATTTTGATTCTTCAACATTGTATCTTCTTGCTAGATCAGGTATGCAAGGCTCATAGATTGACTTCTTCTCGTGAAAAGTCTCAGGAGTCAAGACACCCCTAATTACTTGAAAAATAAGTGGGGGGGGGAATCAGGATGAAAAAAAAGTGTAGAATATAAATCATGGTCTTTGAACATTCGATATTCAAGCCTAGTCACATCTGCTACACTTTATGGGGCTGTGTCGTAGCATGTCCCACAACTCCCCCATCAGATGGACTAGAAGAGACATACTTCACATTTAGGTGCTGGGTCAACACAAGAACACGAAAAAGTAACCGTAATCGAATTAAGACTGCATTTATATTATTTTCAGCTTCATACTTTTAAATATCTTCTTCATAGCCCAGTACTTACTCCATCCTATCTTGATTCTTCTTTCAACTTCTCTTTCAACAACATTCTCACATGATATCAGTTGTCCCAGATATACACATTCATTCACTTTTTTGATTTCTTCTCCACGTCTAGTATAGTGTCAATTTTTTTGGTGAAGTTCGTCTAGAACTTATTATAAGCTTTCTACCTTTGAGAAGCCTTTTGGTAAACATTTAACCGTCAAAAGTCAACACATTCATTCACTTTTCTGATTTCTTCTCCATTAATCATTATCCCTGGTACTTCTTCTTTGGTAAGTATGTTTGTTTTATTTATGTTTATATGTAATCCATGTTTTAGGCTCTCTTCTCTCAGCTTTATTATCATTGTTTTTAATTCATCGATGTTTTTTCCAATTAGAACATGTTTATATGTAATCCATGTTTTAGGCTCTCTTCTCTCAGCTTTATTATCATTGTTTTTAATTCATCGATGTTTTTTCCAATTAGAATCACATCATCCGCGAATCTTAGGTTAGTAATGTTTTCTCCATTCACACTTATACCGCTTCCTTCCCAGTCGATGTTGCCAAATATCAATTCCAGTACTGTATTGAAGAGCTCAGCGGATAAGGGGCAGCCTTGTTTAGTCCCGCGTTTTACATCAAACTCTCTTCCTGTGCGATCCAGTGATATAAAGGCCTTACATTTGTAGAGTTCCTTGAGTGTTTGAATGTATATATCATCCATGTCTATTTTCTTTAGTGATTTCCATATGCTGTCTTGAACCCTTGTTTAGTCCCGCGTTTTACATCAAACTCTCTTCCTGTGCGATCCAGTGATATAAAAGCCTTACATTTGTAGAGTTCCTTGAGTGTTTGAATGTATATATCATCCATGTCTATTTTCTTTAGTGATTTCCATATGCTGTCTTGAAAAATACTGTCAAAAGCTTTAACATAGTCAACTACGGCTATAGATAGTTCCAGTTGGTATTCTCTGCTTTTCTCCAATAATTGTCCCATTGTTTGCAAGTTGTCTGTGGTTGAGAACGAACTCCGAAATCCAGCTTGTTCTGGTGGTTGTGCTTCATCTATCTTTTTCCTCATCCGTTTTTGTATAATTTTGGCATATAATTTGTATAAACACGACGAGAGGCTGATGGGTCTATAGTTGGATACGTCTTCTTTTGGTCCTTTCTTATGTATTAGGATGATCTTGCTAAGTTTCCATTGTTTAGGTACTTCATGTTCGTAAAATATCCTGTTAAATAGGTCTACTAGTTTTGGGGCTATGATGTCTTTTCCATATATTATGAGGTCATTCGTTATGCCATCGTTTCCTGGTGCCTTTTCTTTTTTGATTTCGCTAATTGCTTTCATAATTTCTGACTCCATAATCTTGTAGTTTTCATCAAATTCTGATTTTTCCATTCTAATGTAAGTTGTAATCGGTTCTTCATCTCTTCTTTCTTCAAGTGAGTATAGTCTTTCATAAAATTTGGTAACTTCTTCTACTATTTCTTCTCTGTTTGTTGTCATTGTGTTATCTTCTTTCTTTACTTTTGATATCCATGTCTTTTTAACGTTCGATAACTCTTTCTGTATTTTCTTTGTCGATCCTGTGCTGTCCATAATTTTGTTGATCACATCTTCTTCAAACTTGACAATATCTTCGCGAATTTTCCTTTTTGTTAGTTTTCGTATTTCACAATGTTCAATCTTTTGGGCTGGTGTTTTGTTAGGAATTCTATTCAATTCTTCTCGTCTTTTTATTAGTTCTTTTGTTGCCTCTGATATCTTCTTACTATATTTCCTTCCTTGATTTCCTGCTTCATTATTTTCTCTGGTTACACTCTCTTTTATTGCTTCTTCTATTCTATCATACATTTCTTGTACTGTTCCCTGATTGAAATTTTCTCGAGATAAAAGGTTTTTTAGGTGTGTTTGGTATGATTCGATGGATATTTTTACTTTGTAGTATTTGTTGTCATTGTCATAATACTTTTCTTGAAATGCTGGGTTGAATTCTATCATAATCAGTCGATGATCTGATCTTACTCAGCTATGGAGAGGATAATAAACTGTTTATCGAAGCACAGGCGGGATTTCGTCCAGGACGAGGCTGTACGGATAACGTTTTCACATCAAATTGTAGGTTTTTTTCTATGGTAAATTTGAAAATGGTCTTATGTTTTTGTGTAAGAATATAGTCTATTTCATAAGTTTTCTGGTTTGGTGCTTTCCACGTCCATCTATCATTGTATTGGAAGAAGCTATTTACAATTTTCAATCCTTGAGATGCTGCAAAGTTCGTTAAAATTTCGCCAGATTTATTTCTTTTCCCTTTTCCAAAATTGCCCATTATTCTTTCATCACCTCGTTGCTTCTTTCCAATACACGAATTGAAATCTCCAATGAGAAGTATGTGGTCACCTTCACAATGTTCTTTCTGAATTATTGTATCTACTTCTTCATAAAATGCGTTTATTTCTTCTTCTTTATGGTTACTCGTGGGCGCATGAACCTGTATAATTGTACATTTCTTTTTCTTGAATACCATTTTTAGTATAGCTATTCTTTTACTTGCAGGGATAAAATTAATGATATTGTTTCTATATTTGTTTTTCACCATGAATCCAGTTCCAAACTGGCTGTTTTCCGCACTTGAGTGTAGCATGATGTAACCGTTTTTTCTTTCGCTTAGTATTTCTTCGTTTCTTCTAATTTCAGCTAATCCAATCACATCCCATTCTATGTCTTTTAGTGCATGTTCCAATTCTTCAATTCGATCTTCTGTCCTTAATGTTCTTGTGTTGAATGTTCCTATCCGAATGATTTTATTTCTTCTATTCTTGACATTGTTAATACTGTTGTTAGTAGGTTTCTTTGGTTGCTATTCCTTTGAGGGAGCATTTTTCTCTTGTTGCTGCCTGTTGTCTGTATGGTTATCATTCTTCTGTAATTCTTTTCCATTATTTTCTCTTTCTTTTCTTTCATCCTTTTCATTTCCATCAGTGTGTGTGTTCTTTTCTTCTTCAAGTTCATTATTCTGATTAGTTGTTGTCTTTTTGGTTTGTGTGGAATCGGTCTGAAACATTTGTATGGTTATCATTCTTCTGTAATTCTTTTCCATTATTTTCTCTTTCTTTTCTTTCATCCTTTTCATTTTCATCAGTGTGTGTGTTCTTTTCTTCTTCAAGTTCATTATTCTGATTAGTTGTTGTCTTTTTGGTTTGTGTGGAATCGGTCTGAAACATTGTGTCAATTCTCGTTTGTTCTAGATTGTCTACTCTTCTTCGAATATATGTTGCTGTTGTTTTTTTGATTTTCTTTTTAGGCTTCACCGGATTGCCAATCTCCATCTCATCTCTAATTACTTCTGGTGATCTTTGCCGTTTCTTTTCACTCTGATCAGTCAAATATTCACACTCCATGTCTGTATCTTCTTGTGTTTCAGCCATCTCTTTTCTTCTCTCTCCATTCACAATCAGAGACTTTCCTCTAATAATTACGTGATGTCCACTTGCTCTTAGTTCTTTCATTTTTTTAACCAAGTTCTTCTTTTCAATCTCTTCTTTTTCACATAGGTCATTTTCAATGAAAATTTTTGATCTTTTCAGTATTCCTTTTTTATTAACAACTTCTCTCTTTCTGCAGTTGGTGACGAACTTTATTAAAATTGGTCTATCTCTCCCAGCTTCTGTCCTTTTTCCCAGTCTGAAGAAGTTATCAACTTCATTTCTCCCAATTCCCATTTGCATTTTATCATTCAGGAACCATCTCACTATTTCTCTCAAATCTTCGTATGTTTCATCTTGTCCTTCTTTTATTCCGTAAACAACAATATTTCTCTTCTTTGATTCCTTTTCCAAAGTGTTTATTTTCTTTTCTAGTTTCTCTATTTTCTCATTGATTTGCTTATTTTGACGATTGTTATCTTCATATTTTTCTTCAATTAGGTCTCTGGTTTGTTTCTGAGATTCATTGAAATCACCCCTCATTTTTTTAATTTCTTCTAGCACTTGTACAATCATGTCTATTCCTTCTGCCATATTGTATTTTCAAAATTTTCTCTGATCAGTATTTAAGATTATTTAGGTACTTGATGACGTCACTAGTATTTAATTATGGTACACCTTCAGATATTCTCCAACGTTTCTCTACCTCCTTGTATTTAAAACTCGAACACAGACACTGTGTAGGCAACACTTTTCTGGATATAACCAACTAAGTACATAGGTAGGTAGTACACTTTATATGATTATATGCACCCACTACATGATACCAATAGGAATAGCAATATAGTTACAGTATGTACAGGTATAGTGCAACAGTGAAGTTGTGTTCTCCCTTTGTATCTAAGTAGGTACGTATTATAGGTAACTCTGTCTAGGTGACACTTCTTGATTACCAACTGCGTAGTTATAGTTATTATATCTGTACTTTTACTCTGTATGATATCTGTAGCTATTCAATGTCCACTAGCTCCAATGAATCTTATTGATTGTTTATTACGAAATATTTTTTTAAAATATTTCTTTTTGTATCTTACAACTTTTTGAGTTCAGATCTGATTACAGACTAAATTCACTTACATTCTGTAGATAGCTTCTTTCTTTTCAAATTTCTACTTCCGTTACTGCTTTCTTCTATTAGGTTAGATTGAAAGTTTCACAATTTATTTTTAAAACTCTTACACACATACAATATGTTTATCACACCGCTGACTCCAAGCGATGGCAGAATCTATTTTATCACTATTAATTAATTTATTTAGCTTCTTCTCTTAACCTAAACTCATCTTCATCTCTCAACGCATAGAACCGAAGACTTCCACTGCTGGTGGCTACACAGATCCTTTCTAAACCTGCGAACACACACGGAAATTAGTGAGAATTCACCAGATGAGAGGAACTTTTGGGAACATAATAAATTAATTGCTTTGTTTTTGTTTTGTTTTGTTTTTGTTTTTTTTTTTTTTTTTTTTTTTTTTTTCGGTGGCCCCCAGCAC
>NW_007378992.1:42472-44153 GCF_000475195.1 Diaphorina citri
CCCCCAGAAAATCTATTGGGGTCAGGATCTATGAGCCAATTCCCTTTACTTTATGTGTGTTGGACATTTTTGCAAATTTCTTCAAAATCTAACAAACCGTTTGAGAGTTATGGTGAAACAAATATAAACGAATTCTTACAGGCAGACAATTTCCCCCCTTCGTTAAATTTAGCTCGAAATACTTACTGTTACAATAGGTAAGTGTTACAAACTCTTGTCCTTCTGTTGGTAGCAGACTACTCAATACTTCTAGCTTGAGTACATCCATGAGTACCAGGGTACCACTAGTGGTTAGGCCAGCCAGGACGGTAGAGCTTTGGTCTTGAGGGAGGAGAATGGCTTTGCGAATACCTTCGCCTGGGGTGGCAGGGGTCATATGTGTTGTTGAGAGCGCCCCAATGTCATTTACCGCATTAGAATATTATTTTAATCGTAGACACTGCAGACAGCCTAGGGTAAATACTTTGGGCATGTGCTACCCCTTTGAGGATGTGTACATTTTGTACTTAAGAGTATTACTTAATTTGGACTTTTTCCCCAACTTATCAAGACTGTATACACTGTGTGTACCTAATATTTATTACTTTACTTTTAGTGCCCGTGAAAACAAGGCTCTATTTCACGAGCAACTAACTTTACTCTACGCGCAGAAAAAAAACGTAGTACTTTTCGCATAATATTATTTTTGTCAATGGTAGGCATTGAACCCGGGACCTTTTATAAGACAAGTAAGCGCATTACCACTGGACCAACCATACCCCACTAACATCTACAATATGATTCTTATTCAATTCACTTATTTTTACTGTTCAAATTTATTATTTTTGTCAATGGTAGGCATTGAACCCGGGACCTTTTATAAGACAAGTAAGCACATTACCACTGGACCAACCATACCCCACTAACATCTACAATATGATTCTTATTCAATTCACTTATTTTTACTGTTCAAATACATGACATTATGTTAACAATGTTTCTTACCTTCACATGAACAGTTCTCTCAAGCAGTCGTTCATGTAATTCTCTCACTTTATCTCTCTCCCCCTGCCCCACTTCGAAGTCTATGTACGCTTTCCATACAAGCTCAGGCATATCAAGTCGAGGCTGACTGATAGCTAGTTCATAAATAGCCCGGGCTCTCTCCATGTCACCTAGTAAGCTCTCCAACTCAGCGAACTGAAACAAGAAAACATATTTCAATACTATGTTATTGTAGGCAACCACTATGCCAAGTAAATAGAGGAACGCTGCTTTTTTGGGTTTTCTTCTGTCCCCTTTACTCTTCTTGGATCAAATCAATTTTATTTGAGACTTAACTGTTCAAAAATACAGAAAAATCATGTGTTTTATGGTGAGAATAACAAAAAATGCCACATTGATAATCCTAGTTCCCATTATCAAAAAAAAAAAAAAAAAAAAAAAAAAAAAAAAAAGAAAACACGTTATACTGTGTTATTGTAGGCAACCACTACGCCAAACAATTAGAGGAACGCTGCTTTTTTGGGTTTTCTTCTGTCCCCTTTACTCTTCTTGGATCAAATCAATTTTATCTGAGACTTAACTGTTCAAAAATACACAAAAACCATGTGTTTTATGGTGAGAATAACAAAAAAATTCCACATTGATAATCCTAGTTCCCATTATCAAAAAAAAAAAAAAAAAAAAAAAAAAAAAAAAA
>NW_007378992.1:44736-50040 GCF_000475195.1 Diaphorina citri
CTGAATGGATTCAGCGCTTAAAATTTGAGCCTACATAGAAATTAGGACCAGTGCTATGAAGATCCTCTCATAAGATACCGCTTTCAGTAACAACCTGTTATCAGACTGTCTGGTTCTGCCTTGACTTACAGCAAATTTTTTTTTTAGAATTTTGGAGAGGCTTGTGGATACGACACAAACTTCGCCAAACCTTTACTCTGGATTGCTGGGTCGTACTGGGCACGTCCATTCTGGTGTAGATTGATAGACGGAAAAACCTATAAATAAACTTACTTGCTTTGTTTCATTCAAGGTTCAAATTGACCGACTCAAACAGAAATCACAACAGGCAGACAGAAAGTACAACGTTTTTGAATAGATTAGAGTGCGAAACGAGCAATTAGCCCCCGGATACTCTCGGGAAGCCTCCGGAAAAAAACTTCGCTCAGTCTATATCACGAAGCATAAGATCTACAAGATTAATTCCTGTACGTAGAAAATAGAGGTTGTCAAATTATTAACGTGGTGGAACAAATAATTTAATAAGGTTCATCCTAGTACCGTAATTAGGATAGGAGATAGGAACGTTAGAAATGAAGGAGATAAAAGGGATAAGAAGGAAGGCTTGAGTATTAATAAAGGAAAAGCCATAATGTAATAAGGAGAAAAAGGTAGATGATAAATACATTACCGACAAGCAAACCAAGTACCTTAACGTTTATTTTTTTTAGCTCATAAAACAACCTTTTTTTGTAGTTTCAAAATTTGTTTTACTCAACTTTTATCACCCCAAAAAAAAAAAAAAAAAAAAAAAAAAAAAAAAACGAAAATGACAGACCAAAGCCTAGACCGCAAGGTAAGGATAGGACGCTAAAGTATTCAGGTTGGCGGGGAGCGTGCCTGACTTGTAAGCGCTAGATCGCGGGTTCGATTCCTGCCCGGGAAGAGAACTTTATCCTAAACAGATAAGGTTCGCTCTCGGAACGACTGGCTTTTATCCTGTCCCTTTCCTGTCTCCAATTTCGGGACGACAAGACCTCCCTCAGTGTGTGTGTGTGTGTGTGTGTGTGTTTTCAATACTAAAATAATAAAAATTCATCTTACCTTAGTAGGTGGAATATTGGCTATAGCTCGTTCGTATGTTTCTCGTATGAGATCAGCATTACCCTCGTCTTCTAGAAGTCGAAGATAGTCGAACCATGCATCGTAATTGTTCGGGTTTGAGTTCACTTCCTGCGAATTTGGAAACAATGAAATGTAGACTGAGGCGATGAGAGTTAGAAAGTTTTAGCTCATAACTTGGGATTAAACAGATTAGGGGAGTTCTTATCTAAAAACGAGGGAAAACAAAAGACATTTATTTAATTTCCCCATTAAAAGACCAAGGTCTTCAGTTCCTTCTCTATTTGAGGGCCTGATATTTTTGCTCTAGCTAACTAGTAGCTATGTTTCTTCAAATGTATATTTGTACGTGAAATATAATCTCTGGAAATTCAAGCACAAAATTCGATTGTTTATTAAATAATTTATTTACAAAGTTATTTGTATTTTGTCTCATGTGACAACAGTTGTCATCTAGAGAAGTGCTAAGGTTTAGTGACGGAGATATTACCCTCCATTTGGCGACAAACTACCCGCCTCCTCTCATTAACCTCACCCATCCGGATACCAAACGCGCGCAAAGTTGCTTAACTTCAGTGATCCATGGAGAACTGGTGCATTTTCAATGTGTTATCACTGCTGGCCATTGTTCCGAAATAAAAAATCAAATGTTGACAACTGATCTAAGGAAATCATTTAGATCTCTAGACTCTGAATGTCACCTACCTCTTCATATTGGAACTTCCTCTTGCTCACAATAACATCTTCAATACCAGCCCGGTCCCCATTAAAAGACTGAGGTCTCCAGTTCCTTCTCTATTTGACGATTTAAACTGGGCCTGATATTTTTGCTCTAGCTAACTAGTAGCTATGTTTCTTCAAATGTATATTTGTACGTGAAATATAATCTCTGGAAATTCAAGGCTTGAGAAAGAAGAGGACACGGAAAGTAACAAAAATCAAATGTTGACAGCTGATCTAAGGAAATCATATAGATCTCTAGACTCTGAATGTCACCTACCTCTTCATATTGGAACTTCCTCTTGCTCACAATAACATCTTCAATACCAGCCCGGTCCCCGTATTTCTTCTCATGTATCGTGTACGCCTTGTAAATCTCAGCGGTCCTATCTTTGGGGATGTGGTCCAACGCGTACTTGTAAATCACACGAGCTCTCTCATGCTAGAAAAATAGAGAGATAATTAAATTTTATATAAAAAATACGCTTTTTTAAAAATAAAAATCTAAAATTTCGATAGAATATCCCATTATGATCCAAAAGACATATTGTTTCATTGCAAATTTTCACCCGTAAGTGGCTCCGAAATAATTCATCTCTTTCGAAAAGATTACGATTTATGTCAGGAATTCTCTCATGAATCAATGTTCTGTCTCTACCTCTCTTTCTTTCTCTTCTTCAGAATCACTATCTTCCTCTCGAAAATCAAATGTTGACAGCTGATCTAAGGAAATCATTTAGATCTCTAGACTCTGAATATCACCTACCTCTTCATATTGGAACTTCCTCTTGCTCACAATAACATCTTCAATACCAGCCCGGTCCCCGTATTTCTTCTCATGTATCGGAAGAGAGAATGAGGACAGGATAGGAGAAAGCCAGGCGTCCCGAGAACGAACTTTATCTGTTTAGGTCTTTAGGATAAAGTTCGGGAATCGGATGAAGGCGGGAATCGAACCCACGATTTAGCGCTTACATGGCAGGCGCGTTACCCTCCAAGCTAACTAGACTAGCAATATGAATCTGTAAACCTGGACTTAATTTCAGCACCGCCCGTGGAGCGTTACAAAGACATGGTACTCCTACCAGGTGACACTTTCCGTATGGGCACCAACAAACCCATCCTACCTATATTATGCACATTTTTATACCCACTTAACTGCATATACATATTAACGGCACTTAACGTATTTTTACTTAATATTTGTTTATACGTTTATACCTATAATTTTATAGATGTTTAAAAATAAAAATTACATTCCTCATTTATATTACAGAACAAAATTCGATTGTTTATTAAATAATTTATTTACAAAGTTATTTGTATTTTGTCTCATGTTACAACAGTTGTCATCTAGAGAAGTGACGGAGATTTTACCCTCCATTCGGCGACAAACTACCCGCCTCCTCTCATTAAACTCACACAATGTCATTAGGGCCGAGAAGCAAACAGTACGTGATTGTCCAGATGGTCACCCATCCGGATACTAAACGCGCGCAAAGTTGCTTAATTTCAGTGATCCATGGAGAACTGGTGCATTCAATGTGTTATCACTGCTGGCCATTGCTCCGAAATAATTCATCTCCTTCGAAAAGATTACGACTTTACGACATTTATGTCGGGAATTACCTCACCAATCAATGTTCTGTCTCTACCTCTCTTTCTTTCTCTCCTTCAGAATCACTATCTTCCTCTCTGTCGTCTCTCTCATCAGCACTATCTCTATCTCCTTCATCCTTTCTCTCATCTCCCTGTTCTCTTTCTTCTTCATTATTTTCTTCATCTCTTTCCTCTTCCTCGTTTTCTTTATTCGCTCCCTCCTCTCCTATTTTGTTGCCTTGTTTCTCCTCCATGGCTTTCTTCCAGGCCCCGTAAGTGGTTCCTTCAAATTAAATTGATCCCAAGGGTAAGGTAATACCTAGAGACATAGACCCTTGACAAATGGAGTGTGCCTGAAACTTCATACATAAGTGTATTAATTAAGTTTCAAGTCAATCGGTAAAGTAAATGTGGCTCAAAATTTAGTTCCAAGATGTGCCCCTATGACCCATACATAAAAAACAAAGAGATCTGAGGTAAAAAAAGCCATGAACCGCTTTACGATGTTGATCTCCCTAGTTTTAGATCCCTCACTGACAATGTAAAAGGAAAATCTTTCAGTTTAAAACTTGGAGCTTATTTTGTCCGCTTAATAATCTTCTTACCTCTCGTTGTCCCTCTTCAAACTTGGCGAACGCAATGAAGAGTTTCTCATCCAGATTTTCTTCACCGAAAAATTCGACAGCTCTTTCATACACTTTCCTTGCACCTGATACAAAACCATTCTGCTCTTCAAATCTGAATGTCAACATAAAGAGAGAATCATGTTTAGTGAGCCTTGTCTGGCTGGGGGATTGTCTGGCTGGGGGACGTTAAACAGGGAGTAGACCAGCTTAGTCTCGCTGGGGGACTATAAACAGGGAGAATACCAACTTGTAAATTACACGAGCTCTCTCATGCTAGAAAAATAGAGAGAAAATTAAATTTTATATAAAAAAATACGCTTTTGTAAAAATAAAAATCTAAAATTTCGATAGAATATCCCATTATGATCCAAAAGACATATTGTTTCATTGCAAATTTTCACCCGTAAGTGGTATCACTATCTCTATCTCCTTCATCCTTTCTCTCATCTTCCTCTTCTCTATCTCTCTCTTTATCTCTTTCCTCTTCCTCGTTTTCTTTATTCGCTCCCTCCTCTCCTATTTTGTTGCCTTGTTTCTCCTCCATGGCTTTCTTCCAGGCCTTCGCCTTCTCCAATAGTTTCAGGTTGGGTTTAGCCGCCTCATCCTCAGGGAATATATAGTCGAACACCTCCTCCCATCCCTCCTCCACCTGGAAAACAAAGAGAACGTCAATCACATTATACTTCTTTAGTAATAGAAAGTAAAAAGAAGACAGAAATTAATTGAAAGCCGAATGTCATGTAAAATGCTGGGAAAAACTGAATATTAATAATAATAATAAACTGAATATTAAACATTCCCACCCAAGGTAGGTACATAGGTATTTCTTTAACCACGATCGAATAAACTACGGGCTAAAAAATTCCCGGAGGGACGGACCCAGCTTGTTTATGATTATTCTAATTCTAATACTTCCAAGAAACAAGAAACACTACTTATCGCCTATGTGTGTACAAAAGCGGAACAAACTTTCTAATTAATTGCTAGTTAGCAGTTTCTTGATGTCTGGGTGTTATGCCAGTATGCATGTCTTGGGTAAAATACAACATACTGGACTCTCCCGCGGCACCAAATGAACATGAATGTATTGTGAGATTTATGAACAATGATTTTCCATGTTTCAAATGTTTCATGTACCTATTAAAACTTACAAAGAAACAAACAAGAACAAAAACAACAATAATAAAAACAGCAACAACAGAGATCTCAAGTTAAGTAAAAAAGTGTAAAAAAAAAAAAAAAAAAAAAAAAAAAACTT
>NW_007378992.1:50345-79809 GCF_000475195.1 Diaphorina citri
CTCAGTTCCCTTTAAAAAAAAAAAAAAAAAAAAAAAAAAACACAGAGGAATTGAGAGCCTTCTAATTCCTCAGCCCAGTTTACAAACAAAACAAGGGCATTGGGTGAATAATAATCTACGAAGTCTAGTTAGCGTGGAGGGTAGCAATTGCCTTGTAAGCGCTGGGTCGCGGGTTTGATTCCCACCCGGAGCGACCTTTATCCTAAACAGGAAGGCTTCGTTCTCGAACCGTCTGGTTAAACCTTCTATCCTGTCTTTCTTCTCTCTTCGATTTTGGGACGATAAGACTACAGTCGTTGTTGTTGTTGTTCTTCCTACCCTTTTCCCATTTTAATGGGTGTGGCGTTTCTTGTCAGTCCTTGTCAGTCTGTTGTTAGTATCTGGACTAGTCTAATGAGGCTCCATCCCAGTCAACAATTTATTGATAGTTTACAGTTGTCTATGATGGTCAAGCCAGTTCTTGAACTGATTCGTCATGATGGCATTGACAGACAAAAAAAAAAAAAAAAAAAAAAAAAAAAACTCACCCTCATCCAAAATGGCCAGTCCCTACCATTTTTTTATTTTCAAGCCCATTTTATAGTGAAGAGTTATTTTTTATGTGAAATGTGCCAGATGGCCACAATATAACATTTCTATTGGAACTAATATTTAACCTTAAAATAAAACTGCATTGCTTTCATAAAAATACTTACAGGTGGGACAATTTCCAAGTCTCTCTCCTTTGCTTCTCTCAGCAACTGTTCTGCAGTAATTTGAATTTCAGCTGGAGCTTTGTTTTTGACCTGAAAATAAATTAAAATAAATACATGTTAGAAATAACAGACACATTAGGGTCTCTTTAACCTAAAAATAAGTATAAGAAGATGAACAGAAATGCAAGTTTTACTACAAAAAATGTAAGTCCAGAGAATACACAAAATTCCTACAAGTTTCTACACAGAGTCATCAATATGGGTTACCTTTGGTTAAATTCACCCATAGATTAACAGCCCCAAGGCCCTAGAGTGATTCAATAATTTGCTTGCTGGTGGAGAAAGCAGAGTAGTTTTTCCCCCTATCCTTTAATTTTCATGGTTGAATTACACAAGGCTAGTTGGTAATCCAAACATTACTAGTATCCAGTACATTCCAGGCCAAACCAGCCTAGTTTGGACTTAAATAACTTTATTATTTAAATAGCTTTTAGAATTGGAATTTAGAAGTTACGAAACTTGAAATTTTCAAATTTTCACGTGTTTTTCTTTTGTTTACTTTTTGCTTGTTTTGGAGGGGAAGTCTCATAGCAGATTGCTAACTTCTCAAAAGTCTCAACGCGCATCGCTGTGCGCGCGCATTGCGCGTTAATTTGGCAGCCGTAATTTTTGGCACGAAAATTTGAAAATGTTGAATTTTGTTATTTTTTAAGGAAAAGGATAAACGTTGGTGTTGGGGTCCTTTCAAACTTTTTTTGTCTCTTTTCAATGGATTTTATTGTTTTATGTAGTTTGTTAAACAACTTCAAATTCTTCTCAGTGTGTTAAATTACTTAAGGAAAGACGGTGGCTGTATGCGTCTGATCACAAACAACATTGTCTAAATTGGAAACATTTGAATCCAAGGATACATCACAACTTTCAACATGGATAAACCTCAGAAGATACCCAAAGTGGCCAAGGTTTGTATTTCTATATTATTTTGAATACTTCCATTTTACAAGAGACCAATTTCTACATTATACGAGGCCAGTGGACATTCTAGCTACTGGCCTAGTGTAAACATCAATGTTATTGTCCCTAAATTGAAGACAGAAACTCTACGGAGATCTTCTAGTTCCAAAAGCAAAGAGAGAAGAAAGACAGGATAGAAGCAATCCAGCTGGTTTAAGAATGAACATTATCCATTCAGGATAAAATGTGTGCTGGGCAGGAATCTAACCCACAGCCTAATGCTTACAAGACAGATGTTCTATCAACCAAACTAGGCTTTTTTGGCCTGGAATGTACTGGATACTTGTAATGTTTGGATTACCAACTAGCCTTGTGTAATTCAACCATGAAAATGAAAGTATAGGGGGAAAACTACTCTGCTTTCTCCACCAGCAAGCAAATTATTGAATCACTCTAGGGCCTTGGGGCCGTTAATAATTATATTGATGACTCTGTGTAGATACTTGTAGGAATTTTGTGTATTCTCTGGACTTACATTTTTTGTAGTAAAACTTGCATTTCTGTTCATCTTCTTATACTTATTTATAGGTTAAAGAGATCCTAATGTGTCTGTTATTTCTAACATGTATTTATTTTAATTTATTTTCAGGTCAAAAACAAGGCTCCAGCTGAAATTCAAATTACTGCAGAACAGTTGCTGAGAGAAGCAAAGGAGAGAGACTTGGAAATTGTCCCACCTGTAAGTATTTTTATTGAGAAGGTTAAATATTAGTTCCAATGGAAATGTTATATTGTGGCTATCTGGCACATTTCACATAAAAAGTAACTCTTCACTATAAAATGGGCTTGAAAATAAAAAAAATGGTAGGGAAAGTGTGACTTATGATATCAAAAGAGGAGAGTTTTGTGTCTTATATCAGGCAAAAGGGTCTGATTGAGGTCTCCAGTTCACAGAACTATTAGTTTACCTTTTTTCTTCTCTTGATTTTCAGCCACCCAAGCAAAAGATCTCAGACCCAGATGAGTTACGTGACTATCAGCACAGGAAGAGGAAAGCATTTGAGGATAACATCAGGAAGAATCGGATGGTGATTAGTAATTGGATCAAGTATGCACAATGGGAGGAGAGTCAGAAGCAAGTGGACAGGTAAGTTTCAACCTCTTCAACCCAGTCCATCTTCAGAACCTCTCAGACCCTTGGTCAACTAATATGAACTAGAATTTCATTGTTTAGGCATCATAGTACTTACCTACTGTTTGAATACCAAGGCTTATAAGACAACCATGCTGTTTTAATCCTGAAAATGTCAAAAGGTTGTTCTTTTTCGTGTAAAAATTGGCAATAATTACAAGGTATTCTACTAAAGTACCAAATTAGTCTTTGCCAGAGGCTACTTAGCTCTCTCTCTCTCTCTCTCTCTCTCTTTCTCCCTCCCTCCTCTCTCTCCCTCTCCCTCCCTCTCTTTCTCTCTATAAAATAAAATAGGGGGAGGCCTATTTTATTTTCTTCAAACTCTCAAAAGTCAAAATTCATTCTTCTCCTTGTTTTCTCATTTCACAGAGCCCGATCCATCTACGAGCGTGCCCTGGACGTGGATCATCGCAACATCACCCTATGGCTCAAATACACAGAGCTCGAGATGAGGAACCGTCAAGTGAACCATGCCCGGAATCTGTGGGACCGGGCAGTCACCATCTTGCCCCGGGCAAATCAGTTCTGGTACAAGTACACCTACATGGAGGAGATGTTGGAGAATGTTGCTGGTAAATTATTTTCTTGGATAAATTTTGCTGGAGTAAAGACAGTAGCCTTTAATACACTACATAAGTACTCATCATCATAAACTTCGTATCTGTTTTCAGCATTGGCAGTAATGTAAAATTGCTTATTGACAGACCTGATGGGACATACTGCTTTAGAGAAATGAGAGATCGAGTCTTCTATGTATCCGAGAAAATTTTAACCTTAGCAGAAAACTTTGGACCAGATCACCTTCTAGCATTGGGCACATGTTTTGGAAAGTTCACAAAGAGTGGCAAATTCCGATTGCACATTACAGCACTGTCATATTTAGCACCCTATGCACAGGTAAATAAATTCAATTTGAGACAAGGTTGAACTCTTGTAATTTATGAGTACACTATATTTGATTAACTTTTGTATCTGAGCACAACTTAGACCATGAAATTAATTAAGTTGAAATAATGGTCCATTTTGTAATCACTTTTTTTTCTTCACTTTTCAGTTCAAAGTGTGGGTGAAGCCCCAGGCAGATCAACAGTTCCTGTATGGCCACAACATCCTCAAATCTGGACTTGCTCGAATCACTGAGAATACGCCCAAATACCAAGGTGTTATTGTACCGAGCACAACTTAGACCATGAAATTAATTGAGTTGAAATGATGGTCCATTTTGTAATCACTTTTTTTTCTTCATTTTTCAGTTCAAAGTGTGGGTGAAGCCCCAGGCAGAACAACAGTTCCTGTATGGCCACAACATCCTCAAATCTGGACTTGCTCGAATCACTGAGAATACGCCCAAATACCAAGGTGTTATTGTACTCAATATGAACGATGTACCACTTGGCTTTGGTGTGGCTGCCAAGAGCACAGCTGAATGTAAACTAGCAGATCCCCTAGCTATTGTAGGCTTCAACCAGAGTGATATTGGAGAATACATCAGATGTGAGGATGAACTGTGTTGATAACACATCTGATGCCAAGATTTTGGTTTAAAGTACAATCTGGTTGATCAGACTCTTTGGTCAATTGAAACAAGGGGCAAGAGATGGAGAAAGGGTAACTGAAAGTTGGCTAGGTTTGCTGATCTGCTGATTTAACAATGTGCATGTAATTTAAGGTGTTTAAATAATATGTTGTACATTCCTTTAGACATGACAAATATGTTGGACTAAAGGAAATTGAATGGTAATGAAATAAAAACATCAATATTTATATTTACACTGTACATGTTTTTTATATTTTTTAAATTAATTTTCTCATGGTAATTGAACTTAATTTAATAGATGAAAAATTATACATACCCAAATACAATGGTAAAAAAATAAATCTGTACAATGAGGAAACAATCACAATTTGTGTTCTTGGTTTATAACCAAACTTATTATTGCACTCTGTACTGGGATTGTTTCATATGGAAAACAAAGATAGCTCAAACTGTACAAGAAGGCAATGTCTGAAAAAGATACCCATTGTACCAATAGGTACCAAGGTATCCAAAATAACATAAATAAAAAAATAACCCAACAATAATTACCCATTCACCAAATGAAAAATGTAATATCTGCCACCTTAACCAATAGATGTACGGTTTTGAAACTTGAGTGCCTAGAAGCCAGTGCTGCACTGATATGTTAAATGCACAGTTCCCAATACACCACTCAAGTTATGCAACTTAGTGCATGGTTGGTATCCAGATGGGTCATCATCATCATCTGAACAATCATGTGCTCTTGACTTTTCCTGATCCCACTCAGGCTGGGTGAGGTTAATGTGAGGTAGCTTATCCCCGAATGGAGGATGAAACCCCTGTCAATAAAGCCTTGGCAGTTATACAGGCGGGGCTGAACCCTCCAACTTCAATTTTTCATTTTTTCCTTCTCCAGTTGAATTCATGGTAAGGACAAAGTTGGCTCCAAATCATTTTAGTTGATCAACCATGGAAGATCAGAAGAAAGTACGATTTGCTAGTAGAAATCTTGATTGTCAGTCTTGGTTCTGTCAGATAGATTTAATTGTAGGAAGAGCAAAATCAGGCTGTTCTCAGTCTTACAAAATCTCGAACTCCTTGTTTAGTGTGGCTAAATCCCTGTAACAAACACAAACCGTGGATATTTTAATTTTCTTGAAATATTTGCAATCAAAATACGAGTGCTTTTTTTTTCTTTTGCCGGGTATCGAACTCGGGACCATCTACTCGTAGCAAGCAAGCGCGTTACCACAAGGCTACTAATTTCGTTCACAACTTACCTATTGGTAACACAATGATGCAGGTCACTCCTATTCAACACGGACAGCACTACACGCAGTGAGTACCATATTGAATCAGACATCTCCTTCACTGCACGTGGTTCCAGGCCGTGCGGTGTTAATCCATCGTGTGTTGCGGCCTGCTGGTTCAGCGCGGTTAGGAAGTGTTCCACGGCCTGTGTGTTGGCGCCGAGATGAACACAGGTAATGCCCAGGTTGTAGCGAGCACGCACAAAGCCTGGAGATAGTTGGAGGGCGGTGTGATATGCTTCAACTGCTTCTTCAGGGCGGTTCCCGTTAGCGAGTGAAGCACCTAGGCGATTCCATAGTCGGGAGTCCTGTGGAGAAAATGGGAGAAGTGGATCATGAGAAAATAAAGAATGAACTAGTACTTCAACTAGAGAAATAAATAAGATTTTAGGAATTTTGCTCTTTGTCTACAACATCTACATAGTAGGATCGATTGATTTGAAAAATAAGAGTAAATTTAGTAAATATTCGATTTGCCATACGAGTATATCAGTTGACAAACCAACGTCTGCGGTGTAGTGATTAGCATTGGCACAGTGGATTTCGTAGTTCAAATAAGTGAACTCCGAAATACACTGTGCCAAAAGCCATCCACGTTGCCAATTTCTGGAAATTCAAGATCTGATGTTCAAGTTTGTTTCCGAACACGGAAAGTAAGTAAGTGGATTTCGGATCTGGAGGTGGGTAGTTCGAGTCCAAGTCAAGTCATAAAATTTATCGAGGTGTATTAAGTGCGGGATGGTATTTGTGGCGAGCATTGAATTATGCTTAGCACAGGTGGTAAGTAATTTTTTTTCCTTCGCTCTATGGGTAGATATACTAATACTTACATCAGGTCTGACTTGTAGCGCAGATCGGAAACAGTCCACTGCCTTATCATACTCATCGGATAAATTAAACAGAACACCCAAACCATTCTGTACATCAGGATCTATGGATTGCGAGGGACATTGTCTGGCGGCATTCAGATATAGTGATAGCACTTGCTGATGTATTTCCCTAGAGGACAGAGGAGAACGGAAAGTTAAAGTGTGATTAGCCAGCCTAGTTAGCTTGGAGGGTAGCGCGTCTGCCTTGTAAGCGCTAGGCCGCGGGTTCGATTCCTGCCCGGGGCGGATTTTATCCTAAACGGATAAGGTTCGTTCTCGGGACAGCTGGCTTTTTCCTATCCTGTCTTCCTTCTCTCTTCGCTTTCGGAACGATAAGACCTTAGCAGTTACAGTTTCATCTATCAAACCTCCTAAAAAAAGTGTGATTGATGTACCAGATCAAAGACCACCAGAAGCTTACTTAACTTCAGTAATCAATCAGGAACAAATAAGTACATCCAGAGTGATGAGCGCTAGGCCGCGGGTTCGATTCCTGCCCGGGGCGGATTTTATCCTAAACGGATAGGTAAGGTTCGTTCTCGGAACGGCTGGCTTTTTCCTATCCTGTCTTCCTTCTCTCTTCACTTTCGGAACGATAAGACCTTAGCAGTTACAGTTTCATCTATCAAACCTCCTTAAAAAAGTGTGATTGATGTACCAGATTAAAGACCACCAGAAGCTTACTTAACTTCAGTAATTAATCAGGAACAAATAAGTACATCCAGAGTGATATATCCGTTAGGCATTGGAAATATTGCAATAGGGCCCTGGGTTTGTTTTAAACAAATGTTTATCGCGTTACTCACATGGTCAGAGTGATATATCCGTTAGGCATTGGAAATATTGCAATAGGGCCCTGGGTTTGTTTTAAACAAATGTTTATCGCGTTACTCACATGGCCAGAGTGATATATCCGTTAGGCATTGGAAATATTGCAGTAGGGCCCTGGGTTTGTTTTAAACAAATGTTTATCGCGTTACTCACATGGTAGGGGCTTCACTAGGGTTGGACACATGAATGTTGGCACACGCGTCTGCATATTTCTCGTTGTTCAAGATCCACTCCTGAAAAACATAGAAAGGATACAACAAACTTGAACATTAAAACTTATTAGTTCATGTACAACATTGACATAGAGTACAATAGATCAGTTGCGCTTACTTGGGTGATGTTTCAAAGTCATAGAGCATGAAAAATGAGGACCAACGGAATTTTTCTTTTTCTTCTCCTAGTTTGGTTGATAGAACATCTGTCTTGTAAGCATTAGGCTGTGGGTTAGATTCCTACCCAGCACACATTTTATCCTCAATGGATAATGTTCATTCTTAAAACAGCTGGATTGCTTCTATCCTGTCTTTCTTCTCTCTTTGCTTTCGGAACTAGAAGACCTCTGTAGTTAGAGTTTCTGTCTTCAATTTCGGGACAATAACATTGGTATTTACACTAGGCCAGTAGCTAGAATGTCCACTGGCCTCATATAATGTAGAAATTGGTCTCTTGTAAAATGGAAGTATTCAAAATAATATAGAAATACAAACCTTGGCCACTTTGGGTATCTTCTGAGTCAAATACTCAAGTACTGGATATTTTTATTGGAAATAAACATTTAAACTTATGCAGGCAACATCAGCAAATGAGACAAATACTGCATTTTCAGACTGTCTAAGAGTCCAAGGCCCAAGTTTAAAAACAGAGTGGAGTGGAGAGCAAAGAGCTTTTTGCTTTCAGCTCAATGAGGTTTGAATTCGTCACTTCCCACTACCTACTCTCTGTTTTTTGCATTAGTATCAGAGTGAAAGGTTGATTTGTTTTCGACCACTCGTTTCCCCCAACCCCCTGCTCTGCATCTCTGCTCTGGCTGGCAGATTGTTTATGTATGTATTTTATATAATAAAGTCTTCTTCTATTCTCTATTAAGTTGTGCAACAAGTAATGTGAATCTACCTTGAGAGTGTCCAGTGCATCATGGAGACAAGCCTCATTAGTGAAGCAGATTGATATTGCCATGAGCCAGGCAACATCAGCAAATCAGACAAATACTGCATATTCAGACTGTCTAAGAGTCCAAGGCCCAAGTCTAAAACAGAGTGGAGTGGAGAGCAAAGAGCTTTTTGCTTTCAGCTCAACGAGGTTTGAATTTGTCACTTCCCTCTACCTGCTCTCTGTTTTTAGCATTAGTATCACGAGTGAAAGGTTAATTTGTTTTCGACCACTCGTTTCCCCCAACCCCCTGCTCTGCATCTCTGCTCTGGCTGGCAGGTTGTTTATGTATGTATTTTTTATAATAAAGTCTTCTTCTATTCTCTATTAAGTTGTGCAACAAGTAATGTTAATCTACCTTCAGAGTGTCCAGTGCATCATGGAGACAGGCCTCATTGGTGAAGCAGATAGATATTGCCATGAGAGCTTCGAGATTCTTGGGTTCTATCGAGAGACATTTGCTCAGGGCGGCAATTGCTTGAGGATCCTGGAATTGTAATTGAAAGAGTAAATTGAGTTAAAAGTTTTTCGATCATATTCGCTCATTAGATTTTGGACTCAATCAGGCCTTTTAGGGCTGGTAAAGGTTAAAGGTGTGATGGTAAAGGGGGAACTTTGTGAATTCAATGTGCTGCCATAGGCCTTTTAGGGCTGGTAAAGGGTAAAGGTGTGATGGTAAAGGGGGAACTTTGTGAATTCAACGTGCTGCCACTGACTGAAAAGGATGTTTTATGGTCGATAGAGGTTTCATGGTCCCGAAATCGAAGAATGAACAGGTTCTAAAGTGCGCACCGGGTTGGAATCGAACCTGCGACCTAGCGAAACGAATTCACCTCACCTGTTCATTTTCCGCCAATGAGATGCCTAGACTCAACCACACTTCTGCATTGTCAGGCTCTTGTTTAGCCGCTGCCTCCAGATACAAAATGGCGGACGGTAGATCCCCCTGTCTGAGCTTTTCCTGGCCCAAAGCAAAAGCATTGGTTTCGTTCTGCATAGGATTGTCTTCCGCAAATGTGTATTCCTGAAGAGA
Source organism: Diaphorina citri (assembly GCF_000475195.1). Lineage (NCBI taxonomy): Eukaryota > Metazoa > Arthropoda > Insecta > Hemiptera > Psyllidae > Diaphorina > Diaphorina citri. Next base: position 59,898 of record NW_007378992.1, read on the forward strand.
AAAGGAGGGAAATTAACTAATGGTTAACTAAAGAACTCACTGAGAAAAATGGTCCCTCCAAGATCTGCAAAAGTCCGACCGGACACAAAAAGATTAACTACTGGTTTACTAAAGAACTCACTGAGAAAAATGGTTATTACAGGATCTGTGAAAGTCCGGGCCCAAAATCCAACGAGAAACCTTCTTTTGTGTTTTACTGTATAACCGCTAAGGTTTTTAGTGACGGTGTTGTAACCTCCATTCGGCGACAACCTAAACGTCGCGCCGACTCAAATTAACTTAGTCTGTGTGGGACCGGGTAAAGCCAGGACGCGATTGTCCAGATAGTCACCCGTCCGGGTACTAACCATGTTGGTTAACTTCAATGATAAGGCACAACGTTATAAATTTAACTTCATTGATCCATTGGAAACTCACACAAAATAAAATGGGGCCATATCTTGGGCGTAGGTCAAACACTAAACTCACATGCATACTTACACTTGAGCGCTGATTTCGACTGAAGTCTGAGAACCACTGATGAGGTAAACTCTCACCAGAGCCCAGGGATTCTGTCATTTCTTTCCAGTGGCTATTGAGCTCATTCCACAGAGCCGGCTCCGGTTTGTCTACTGTGCCACTTGTAGATACACCACTGGTTGTGCCTGAAACAAAGAATAAATTAAGAATTTGTTTGTGTTTTCGAACTTTATGCCTGGCCAAACCACTCATCCAATTGCTATGAAACTTTGTCAACTTATTGCTTGCACTCCCGTGAATGTTATAGGCTATTTTCCGGTTCATTTTTGTTAAGCTACGCCGAGCAAGACCACTAAATGGGTGAGTGACATGAGGTTTAATAAGAAATACACAGGAAGCAGAGACTGCGGGAGAGAAATGTTCCGCTCACGACCAACATTTTGAGTTTCGTTTGTGTTTTTAGTTTAACAACTATGCAGCTAATAGGGAGCGCGCATCGCGACCGTACTTTTTATTATTTTCTACAAGTTTGGCCATGCCTCAGGATGAACTAGCGGAATTCCGGAGTGAAGCGACGGAATTCCGCTAGTTAAGAATAAATTAGGAGATAAGTGAAGTTTTTTACTTTCTATTTAGGTTTAGAACTTCTGTTCCGTTAACTGTAGAACTCACTTGGGGTCCCTATGATAGGTCCTTTGAAGAGTTTACTTACCGCTAGCGTTCTGTCCAAGGAATGCAGATTCCCATTGGTGTTCGGGACTGGTTGTTGATTGATACTCGCTACCCCATTGCTGAACAGTGGCCCTGTCTGAGCTTTTCCTGGCCCAAAGCAAAAGCATTGGTTTCGTTCTGCATAGGATTGTCTTCCGCAAATGTGTATTCCTGAAGAGAAAAGGAGGGAAATTAACTAATGGTTAACTAAAGAACTCACTGAGAAAAATGGTCCCTCCAAGATCTGCAAAAGTCCGACCGGACACAAAAAGATTAACTACTGGTTTACTAAAGAACTCACTGAGAAAAATGGTTATTACAGGATCTGTGAAAGTCCGGGCCCAAAATCCAACGAGAAACCTTCTTTTGTGTTTTACTGTATAACCGCTAAGGTTTTTAGTGACGGTGTTGTAACCTCCATTCGGCGACAACCTAAACGTCGCGCCGACTCAAATTAACTTAGTCTGTGTGGGACCGGGTAAAGCCAGGACGCGATTGTCCAGATAGTCACCCGTCCGGGTACTAACCATGTTGGTTAACTTCAATGATAAGGCACAACGTTATAAATTTAACTTCATTGATCCATTGGAAACTCACACAAAATAAAATGGGGCCATATCTTGGGCGTAGGTCAAACACTAAACTCACATGCATACTTACACTTGAGCGCTGATTTCGACTGAAGTCTGAGAACCACTGATGAGGTAAACTCTCACCAGAGCCCAGGGATTCTGTCATTTCTTTCCAGTGGCTATTGAGCTCATTCCACAGAGCCGGCTCCGGTTTGTCTACTGTGCCACTTGTAGATACACCACTGGTTGTGCCTGAAACAAAGAATAAATTAAGAATTTGTTTGTGTTTTCGAACTTTATGCCTGGCCAAACCACTCATCCAATTGCTATGAAACTTTGTCAACTTATTGCTTGCACTCCCGTGAATGTTATAGGCTATTTTCCGGTTCATTTTTGTTAAGCTACGCCGAGCAAGACCACTAAATGGATGAGTGACATGAGGTTTTTAAGAAATACACAGGAAGCAGAGACTGCGGGAGAGAAATATTCCGCTCTCAACCAACATTTTGAGTTTCGTTTGTGTTTTTAGTTTGATAACTATGCAGCTAATAGGGAGCGCGCATCGCGACCGTATTTTTTATTATGTTCTACAAGTTCGGCCATGCCTCATGATGAACTAGCGGAATTCCAGAGCGAAGCGACGGAATTCCGCTAGTTAAGAATAAATTAGGAGATAAGTGAAGTTTTTTACTTTCTATTTAGGTTTAGTCCTTCTGTTCCGTTAACTGTAGAACTCACTTGGGGTCCCTATGATAGGTCCTTTGAAGAGGTTAGGCTGGTGCTTCCAGTGACATAGTTTACTTACCGCTAGCGTTCTGTCCAAGGAATGCAGATTCCCATTGGTGTTCGGGACTGGTTGTTGATTGAAACTCGCTACCCCATTGCTGAACAGTGGCTGCTTCTGGATCAGATAACACGGGAGTACCATCTGTTGCTACGTTTGACATGAATTTCAGCAACTAGAGAGGAATGGACGGGATATTAAAAATAAATAAATGAAAAAATCCAGTTGGGATTGGGATAAAGAGCTCATTTGCGTAAGGCTTTCTTAATGAAGAGCTTGAAAAATAAAAATTGAAGGAATTTCCCTTTCCTTTTGCGTAGGAATTGACTAGCTACCTATACCAACATTTTAAACGCCATTTGTTAAATAACATTACAGACGAAAAAAAAAAAAGGGTGTATAATATACATCTAAACCCAGGGTCTACAGTCAAACTAGAGATAACATAAGACTGAAAATATTGGGGTGGAACATAATTAGACATTAGTCCACTACCTAACCTCAGAAGAACAGTATGATCCCTAGGCCTCAAAAGCTTCTTACTTTAGACTGCTTCATGTCAGGATTTTGGTCAAGGGTTTTCACAGAATCCTCAGCAGTGGTCTTGAGTGCATTCAAAAGGATATTATTTTGGTTACTATCAGCTTTGTTGGCATCGGATGAGTAATCTTCAGAGAGAGCTCTCAGATTGGTCAGCTCCTCTTGAGTGTTGTCCCTGCATGGAAACAAAAACATATATGGTAATGAAATGGAAATACACACACTGGTAGTTCAATGAATTGTAGAACTCACTCTGGAAAAAGTGCCCATCCAGAAACCCCCAATACAAAAATAAATAAATAAAATAAAACATGCAGTCATTTTGTCCCCTATTTCATTATAGCTATTTTTATGATACTCACAGCAGAGGTTCTGAAGTTCTCAAGAACTCACTACACCATTGTGGTCCAAACCCAAGCTGAAGACCTCCAAGATCTTCTTGGGGTAGAATCTCACTTCCCCTCATAATGGGGGCGTTGTCCCAGATGGTCTCTGGAGGTGTATGCTGAAAGTAGAATGAACCAAGTTATTCACAAGTAACTATCACTTTTATTCTGGGTGGGGCAAACATTTTCTGACCATACTTTTCAGTTTCCACATGGGCATAGATGAAAAAAAAGGAGGGAAAGCAAAAGAGGTTGAAAGTGGATAAAAAATACCTACATTAAATAATAATTAAACAAAACCCTCTACCAAGAATTGAACCCAAGACCTTTCTACACAGTTGGAACCTACAGTTACCTCAAAATGTGATCCAGCCTCTAGGAACTGATTGGCCCACTCCCTAGCATCATCTTGACGAGCCAGCAATGAAATGGGAGCACTCTGTTGTGGTTTTGGTCTCTGAGAGGCAGCCTCAATGTCTCTCATCTCAGCAAGCAAATTATCCATACGGAAAGCTTGCTGCATGTTGCCCAAGTTGTGCTCCCAAAACTCACCCAATAACTGTAAAACAAACAAACATTTTTAGAGGTAAAAAGTAAATCCTTTTACAGGGGATTAGGTACTTTGTCCAAAACACATTTAGGTTTTTTTTTTTTTTTTTTTTTTTTTTTTTTTTTTTGGGGAAAAATTTTGGGAGAACTTGGAGGCAGGTGACTGTTAAAGCCCGTTTTTTCCTAAACTGCATCAATTTTGAATTTGATGCTAACCAAGAGTTGCTTATGGATCATTTAGGATGCTGTGTCCACTCCCCATTTATTTACAATGTTTCTTCTTGGATAAATTTTGCTGGAGTAAAGACAGTAGCCCGTGCTGCCACTGACTGAAAAGATGTTTTATGGTCGATAGAGGTTTCATGGTCCCGAAATCAAAGAACAGGTTCTAAAGTGCGCACGGGGCTGAAATCGAACCTAGCGAAACAAATTCAACTCACCTGTTCATTTTCCGCCAATGAGATGCCTAGACTCAACCACACTTCTGCATTGTCAGGCTCTTGTTTAGCCGCTGCCTCCAGATGCCTTTAATACACTACATAAGTACTCATCATCATAAACTTCGTATCTGTTTTCAGCATTGGCAGTAATGTAAAATTGCTTATTGACAGACCTGATGGGACATACTGCTTTAGAGAAATGAGAGATCGAGTCTTCTATGTATCCGAGAAAATTTTAACCTTAGCAGAAAACTTTGGACCAGATCACCTTCTAGCATTGGGCACATGTTTTGGAAAGTTCCACAGTAGACAAACCGGAGCCGGCTCTGTGGAATGAGCTCAATAGCCACTGGAAAGAAATGACAGAATCCCTGGGCTCTGGTGAGAGTTTACCTCATCAGTGGTTCTCAGACTTCAGTCGAAATCAGCGCTCAAGTGTAAGTATGCATGTGAGTTTAGTGTTTGACCTACGCCCAAGATATGGCCCCATTTTATTTTGTGTGAGTTTCCAATGGATCACTGAAGTTAAATTTATAACGTTGTGCCTTATCATTGAAGTTAACCAACATGGTTAGTTAGTATCCGGACGGGTGACCAATTGACCATCTATACAATCGCGTCCTGGCTTTACCCGGTCCCACACAGACTGAGTTAATTTGAGTCGGCGCGACATTTAGGTTGTTGCCGAATGATGAAGTTAAATTTATAACGTTGTGCCTTATCATTGAAGTTAACCAACATGGTTAGTACCCGGACGGGTGACTATCTGGACAATCGCGTCCTGGCTTTACCCGGTCCCACACAGACTAAGTTAATTTGAGTCGGCGCGACGTTTAGGTTGTCGCCGAATGGAGGTTACAACACCGTCACTAAAAACCTTAGCGGTTATACAGTAAAACACAAAAGAAGGTTTCTCGTTGGATTTTGGGCCCGGACTTTCACAGATCCTGTAATAACCATTTTTCTCAGTGAGTTCTTTAGTAAACCAGTAGTTAATCTTTTTGTGTCCGGTCGGACTTTTGCAGATCTTGGAGGGACCATTTTTCTCAGTGAGTTCTTTAGTTAACCATTAGTTAATTTCCCTCCTTTTCTCTTCAGGAATACACATTTGCGGAAGACAATCCTATGCAGAACGAAACGGACATTTGATGTGACGTCACCGCCTACGGGAGCGTATGCCGTGACGTCAAAGTTCACGATTTACCGGTATTTTTTAATATATAAAAATGAATATTTGTTTGTTTGTGATTTCGAACTTTATGCCTGGCCAAACCGCTCATCCGATTGCTATGAAACTTTGTCAACTTATTGGGATACAAAACCATTCTGCTCTTCAAATCTGAATGTCAACATAAAGAGAGAATCTTGGTTAGTGAGCCTTGTCTGGCTGGGGGACGTTAAACAGGGAGTAGACCAGCTTAGTCTCGCTGGGGGACTATAAAAAGGGAGTATTCCAGCCTGAATTTCCCCTGCTAAAGAAATAGCAAAGTGAGAGAGAAGGGCATCCACTCGTAAAATTTGTAGCCAAAACCAAATGTCAGCCCAAAGCGATCACCCTAGTTAGGGCTGATTGAGAGGCTGACGAAAAACACCGACCCCGTCTGTACACGGGGAAAGGAGGAGAAAAAGTTTAGTGAGCCTAGTTAGCTGGGAAGGTAGCACGTCTATATCGCAAGCGTTAGGTCGCGGGGTAGATTACCGCCCGGGATGAACTTAATCCTAAACAGATAAGGTTCGTTCTCGGAACGACTGGGCACCGACCCCGTCTGTACACGGGAAAAGGTGAAGAAAAAGAAGAGTGAACCTAGTTAGCTGGGAAGGTAGCACGTTTATATCGCAAGCGTTAGGTCGCGGGGTAGATTACCGCCCGGGATGAACTTAATCCTAAACAGATAAGGTTCGTTCTCGGAACGACTGGCTTTCTACTACTATCCTGTCTGCTTTTCTCTTGGATTTCGGGAAGATACGACGGAGTAGTTACAGTCCCCTCTATCAAACCTTTTGAACTCAAACCACCAACCTCCGAATCCACCGTGCTAACCACTTGACCACTGAAGTTGGGTAAAGAAAAAATAAAAAAAATAATAATAATAAAAAAAAAAAACAAACAAACAAAGTTATATTCACCTGGCAAATCGGATCCAATTCTTCACATCGGGATGCACCAATACAAATCGAGAATATATCGGGAAAAGGTGAAGAAAAAGAAGAGTGAACCTAGTTAGCTGGGAAGGTAGCACGTCTATATCGCAAGCGTTAGGTCGCGGGGTAGATTTCCGCCCGGGATGAACTTAATCCTAAACAGATAAGGTTCGTTCTCGGAACGACTGGCTTTCTACTACTATCCTGTCTGCTTTTCTCTTGGATTTCGGGAAGATACGACGGAGTAGTTACAGTCCCCTCTATCAAACCTTTTGAACTCAAAACACCAACCTCCGAATCCACCGTGCTAACCACTGGACCACTGAAGTTGGGTAAAGAAAAAATAAAAAACAAACAAACAAAGTTATATTCACCTGGCAAATCGGATCCAATTCTTCACATCGGGATGCACCAATACAAATCGAGAATATATGCCGGGTATCGAACTCGGGACCATCTACTCGTAGCAAGCAAGCGCGTTACCACGAGGCTACTAATTTCGTTCACAACTCACCTATTGGTAACACAATGATGCAAGTCACTCCTATTCAACACGGACAGCACTACACGCAGTGAGTACCATATTGAATCAGACATCTCCTTCACTGCACGTGGTTCCAGGCCCGAGAATATATGGCTCTAGCCCGGTCTATTTCATTATATCTTAGCTCAAACTTGATATAAGTTAACCAGGCTTGCTCATCTGGCTCCCATTCCATCCAACGCTCAAACGCTTGACGTGCTCCTGAAATAGAGATAGGAAACAGTGCAACATGTATGGAAAAAAAAACTTAAATTAGTTCCCCCTGCCCCACTTCGAAGTCTATGTACGCCTTCCATACAAGCTCAGGCATATCAAGTCGAGGCTGACTGATAGCTAGTTCATAAATAGCCCGGGCTCTCTCCATGTCACCTAGTAAGCTCTCCAACTCAGCGAACTGAAACAAGAAAACACATTATACTGTGTTATTGTAGGCAACCACTATGCCAAGTAAATAGAGGAACGCTGCTTTTTTGGGTTTTCTTCTCTCCCCTTTACTCTTCTTGGATCAAATCAATTTTATTTGAGACTTAACTGTTCAAAAATACACAAAAATTTTATGGTGAGAATAACAAAAAATGCCACATTGATAATCCTAGTTCCCATTATAAAAAAAAAAAAAAAAAAAAAAAAAAAAAAAAAAGAATTGACTTAAATTAGTCGAGCTAAAATCACAAGCTTCATTCAAATTGGTCAGCAAGTGGACCTTTTAGTACCTGATTTGCAATGATTTGCAAGGTCACTTTCAAGTAGACTTATAGGATTTTAGTAATTTTTTTATTGTACATTTGAAATCCTATCCATAGATAAACTATCCCTCTCGCCAGGGTCACTTTCAAGTAGACTTATAGGATTTTAGTAATTTTTTTTATTGTACATTTGAAATCCTATCCATAGATAAACTATCCGTCTCGCCAGGAATCGAACCCAGGACTGAAGATTTGAACCTAGCCCCTCCAAATTGAGAGTCAGTGCTCCTAACCACAAAGTGACCTGTGAAATTGAATCCCTATGAAACACGAATAATTTACCAGCAACATTCTCCAACATCTCTCGCCAGGAATCGAACCCAGGACTGAAGATTTGAACCTAGCCCCTCCAAACTGAGAGTCAGTGCTCCTAACCACAAAGTGACCTGTGAAATTGAATCCCTATGAAACACGAATAATTTACCAGCAACATTCTCCAACATCTCCTCCATGTAGGTGTACTTGTACCAGAACTGATTTGCCCGGGGCAAGATGGTGACTGCCCGGTCCCACAGATTCCGGGCATGGTTCACTTGACGGTTCCTCATCTCGAGCTCTGTGTATTTGAGCCATAGGGTGATGTTGCGATGATCCACGTCCAGGGCACGCTCGTAGATGGATCGGGCTCTGTGAAATGAGAAAACAAGGAGAAGAATGAATTTTGACTTTTGAGAGTTTGAAGAAAATAAAATAGGCCTCCCCCTATTTTATTTTATAGAGAGAAAGAGAGGGAGGGAGAGGGAGAGAGAGGAGGGAGGGAGAAAGAGAGAGAGAGAGAGAGAGAGAGAGCTAAGTAGCCTCTGGCAAAGACTAATTTGGTACTTTAGTAGAATCCCTTGTAATTATTGCCAATTTTTACATGAAAAAGAACAACGTTTTGACATTTTCAGGATTAAAACAGCATGGTTGTCTTATAAGCCTTGGTATTCAAACAGTAGGTAAGTACTATGATGCCTAAACAATGAAATTCTAGTTCATATTAGTTGACCAAGGGTCTGAGAGGTTCTGAAGATGGACTGGGTTGAAGAGGTTGAAACTTACCTGTCCACTTGCTTCTGACTCTCCTCCCATTGTGCATACTTGATCCAATTACTAATCACCATCCGATTCTTCCTGATGTTATCCTCAAATGCTTTCCTCTTCCTGTGCTGATAGTCACGTAACTCATCTGGGTCTGAGATCTTTTGCTTGGGTGGCTGAAAATCAAGAGAAGAAAAAAGGTAAACTAATAGTTCTGTGAACTGGAGACCTCAATCAGACCCTTTTGCCTGATATAAGACACAAAACTCTCCTCTTTTGATATCATAAGTCACACTTTCCCTACCATCCGGGAGTCCTGTGGAGAAAATGGGAGAAGTGGATCATGAGAAAATTAAGAATGAACTAGTACTTCAACTAGAGAAATAATTAAGATTTTAGGAATTTTGCTCTTTGTCTACAACATCTACATAGTAGGATAGATTGATTTGAAAAATAAGAGTAAATTTAGTAAATATTCGATTTGCCATACGAGTATATCAGTTGACAAACCAACGTCTGCGGTGTAGTGATTAGCATTGGCACAGTGGATTTTGGAGTTCAAATAAGTGAACTCCGAAATCCACTGTGCCAAAAGCCATCCACGTTGCCAATTTCGGGAAATTCAAGATCTGATGTTCAAGACACGGAAAGTAAGTAAGTGGATATCGGATCTGGAGGTGGGTAGTTCGAGTCCAAGTCAAGTCATAAAATTTATCGAGGTGTATTAAGTGCGGGATGGTATTTGTGGCGAGCATTGAATTATGCTTAGCACAGGTGGTAAGTAATTTTTTTCCTTCGCTCTATGGGTAGGGTAGATATACTAATACTTACATCAGGTCTGACTTGTAGCGCAGATCGGAAACAGTCCACCGCCTTATCATACTCATCGGATAAATTAAACAGAACACCCAAACCATTCTGTACATCAGGATCTATGGATTGCGAGGGACATTGTCTGGCGGCATTCAGATATAGTGATAGCACTTGCTGATGTATTTCCCTAGAGGACAGAGGAGAACGGAAAGTTAAAGTGTGATTAGCCAGCCTAGTTAGCTTGGAGGGTAGCGCGTCTGCCTTGTGAGCGCTAGGCCGCGGGTTCGATTCCTGCCCGGGGGTATCCTTGGATTCAAACGTTTCCAATTTAGACAATGTTGTTTGTGATCAGACGCATACAGCCACCGTCTTTCCTTAAGTAATTTAACACACTGAGAAGAATTTGAAGTAGTTTAACAAACTACATAAAACAATAAAATCCATTGAAAAGAGATAAAAAAAAAATTGAAAGGACCCCAACCCCAACGTTCATCCTTTTCCTTAAAAAATAACAAAATTCAACATTTTCAAATTTTCGTGCCAAAAATTACGGCTGCCAAATTAGCGCGCACTGCGCGCGCACAGCGATGCGCGTTGAGACTTTTGAGAAGTTAGCAATTTGCTATGAGACTTCCCCTCCAAAACAAGCAAAAAGTAAACAAAACAAAAGTTACAAAAGAAAAACACGTGAAAATTTGAAAATTTCAAGTTTCGTAATTTCTAAATTCTAAAAGCTATTTAAATAAAGTTATTTAAGTAAAAAAAAGAAAGATATTGCAGTTGAAGTAGTGTGTTTGTGTTCCGTCATTAGTGAGTTCATCCATTGAGTTTATCCATAAGAAATAAATCACCTCTTGAAATCCCCTCATCTCATCCACAAACTCCTCAAGTATGAAGAGTGATCAATAGGTAGACTTGTACAGAGACCATCATCCTGATAAAGGAAGCACCTTTTTAAAATCCCTGTGATATCAAAGTATTCAAAATGAGGAGACTCCCTGAAGATCGTACCAAACTGGTCTTTGAAAAGCTTTCAAAATAGTATTGAGAAAAATGGATCAAAGATCTGCAAAAGTCCGACCGGACACAAAAAGATTAACTACTGGTTTACTAAAGAACTCACTGAGAAAAATGGTTATTACAGGATCTATCCCTGTGATATCAAAGTATTCAAAATGAGGAGACTCCCTGAAGATCGTACCAAACTGGTCTTTGAAAAGCTTTCAAAATAGTAAGTTATTTAGATACTTGTGTAAAACTTATGCAGTCTCGTAGACGTAGAGGAGGCAAGTGACTGTTAAAGCCTGTTTTTTCCTACACTGCATCAATTTTGAATTGGTGCTAATCAAGAGTTGCTTACGGATTATTTAGAATGCTGTGTCCACTCCCCATTTATTTACAATGTTTCTTCTTGGATAAATTTTGCTGGAGTAAAGACAGTAGCCTCTAATACTCTACATAAGTACTCATCATCATAAACTTTGTATCTGTTTTCAGCATTGGCAGTAATGTAAAATTGCTTATTGACAGACCTGATGGGACATACTGCTTTAGAGAAATGAGAGATCGAGTCTTCTATGTATCCGAGAAAATTTTAACCTTAGCAGAAAACTTTGGACCAGATCACCTTCTAGCATTGGGCACATGTTTTGGAAAGTTCACAAAGAGTGGCAAATTCCGATTACACATTACAGCACTGTCATATTTAGCACCCTATGCACAGGTAAATAAATTCAATTTGAGACAAGGTTGAACTCTTGTAATTTATGAGTACACTATATTTGATTAACTTTTGTATCCGAGCACAACTTAGACCATGAAATTAATTGAGTTGAAATGATGGTCCATTTTGTAATCACTTTTTTTTCTTCATTTTTCAGTTCAAAGTGTGGGTGAAGCCCCAGGCAGAACAACAGTTCCTGTATGGCCACAACATCCTCAAATCTGGACTTGCTCGAATCACTGAGAATACGCCCAAATACCAAGGTGTTATTGTACTCAATATGAACGATGTACCACTTGGCTTTGGTGTGGCTGCCAAGAGCACAGCTGAATGTAAACTAGCAGATCCCCTAGCTATTGTAGGCTTCAACCAGAGTGATATTGGAGAATACATCAGATGTGAGGATGAACTGTGTTGATAACACATCTGATACCAAGATTTTGGTTTAAAGTACAATCTGGTTGATCAGACTCTTTGGTCAATTGAAACAAGGAGCAAGAGATGGAGAAAGGGTAACTGAAAGTTGGCTAGGTTTGCTGATATAACAAATACACTTTGTGCATGTAATTTGAGATGTGTTTAAATAATATGTTGTACATTCCTTTAGACATGACAAATATGTTGGACTAAAGGAAATTGAATGATAATGAAATAAAAACATCAATATTTATATTTACACTGTACATGTTTTTTATATTTTTTAAATTAATTTTCCCATGGTAATTGAACTTAATTTAATAGATAAAAAATTATACATATCCCCAAATACAATGGTAAAAAAATAAATCTGTACAATGAGGAAACAATCACCATTTGTGTTCTTGGTTTATAACCAAACTTATTATTGCACTCTGTACTGGGATTGTTTCATATGGAAAACAAAGATAGCTTAAACTGTACAAGAAGGCAATGTCTGAAAAAGATACCCATTGTACCAATCAATAGGTACCAAGGTAGGTTTAAGTATACAATACTTACCTACCTTGATCCAAAATAACATAAATAAAAAAATAACCCAACAATAATTACCCATTCACCAAATGAAAAATGTAATATCTGCCACCTTAACCAATATCCAATAGATACAATACATAAACCTACCTTGATCCAAAATAACATAATGAAAAAAATAACCCAACAATAATTACCCATTCACCAAATGAAAAATGTAATCTCAGCCACCTCAACTGATAGATGTATGGTTTTGAAACTGAAACTTGAATGCCTAGAAGCCAGTGCTGCACTGATATGTTAAATGCACAGTTCCCAATACACCACTCAAGTTATGCAACTTGGTGCATGGTTGGTATCCAGATGGGTCATCATTTGAACAATCACGTGCTGCAGACTTTTCCTGATCCCACTCCGGCTGGGTGAGGTTAATGTGAGGCGGTGGGTAGCTTATGGAGGATGAAACCACTGTCAATAAAGCCTTGGCACTTATACAGGCGGGGCTGAACCCTCCAACTTCAAATTTTCATTATTTTCTCCAGTTGAATTCAAGGTGTGGACAAAGTTGGCTCCAAATCTTTTTAGTTGATCAACCATGGAAGATCAGAAGAAAGTACGATTTGCTAGTAGAAATCTTGATTGTCAGTCTTGGTTCTGTCAGATAGATTTAATTGTAGGAAGAGCAAAATCAGGCTGTTCTCAGTCTTACAAAATCTCGAACTCCTTGTTTAGTGTGGCTAAATCCCTGTAACAAACACAAACCGTGGATATTTTAATTTTCTTGAAATATTTGCAATCAAAATACGAGTGCTTTTTTTTTGCCGGGTATCGAACTCGGGACCATCTACTCGTAGCAAGCAAGCGCGTTACCACAAGGCTACTAATTTCGTTCACAACTTACCTATTGGTAACACAATGATGCAGGTCACTCCTATTCAACACGGACAGCACTACACGCAGTGAGTACCATATTGAATCAGACATCTCCTTCACTGCACGTGGTTCCAGGCCGTGCGGTGTTAATCCATCTGCACGTGGTTCCAGGCCGTGCGGTGTTAACCCATCGTGTGCGGCGGCCTGCTGGTTCAGCGCGGTTAGGAAGTGTTCCACAGCCTGTGTGTTGGCGCCGAGATGAACACAGGTAATGCCCAGGTTGTAGCGAGCACGCACAAAGCCTGGAGATAGTTGGAGGGCGGTGTCGCAAAAGTTCGGGCCCAAAATCTAACGAGAAACCTTCTTTTGTGTTTTACTGTATAACCGCTAAGGTTTTTAGTGACGGTGTTGTAGCCTCCATTCGGCGACAACCTGAACGTCGCGCCGACTCAAATTAACTCAGTCTGTGTGGGACCGGGTAAAGCCAGGACACGATTGTCCAGATAGTCACCCGTCCGGGTACTAACCATGTTGATTAACTTCAATGATAAGGCACAACGTTAATAACGTTATAAATTTAACTTCATTGATCCATTGGAAACTCACGCAAAATAAAATGGGGCCATATCTTGGGGGTAGGTCAAACACTAAACTCACATGCATACTTACACTTGAGCGCTGATTTCGACTGAAGTCTGAGAACCACTGATGAGGTAAACTCTCGTAGTTTACTTACCACTAGCGTTCTGTCCAAGGAATGCAGATTCCCATTGGTGTTCGGGACTGGTTGTTGATTGATACTCGCTACCCCATTGCTGAACAGTGGCTGCTTCTGGATCAGATAACACGGGAGTACCATCTGTTGCTACGTTTGACATGAATTTCAGCAACTAGAGAGGAATGGATGGGATATTAAAAATAAATAAATGAAAAAATCCAGTTGGGATTGGGATAAAGAGCTCATTTGCGTAAGGCTTTCTTAATGAAGAGCTTGAAAAATAAAAATTGAAGGAATTTCCCTTTCCTTTTGCGTAGGAATTGACTAGCTACCTATACCAACATTTTAAACGCCATTTGTTAAATAACATTACAGACGAAAAAAAAAAAAGGGTGTATAATATACATCTAAACCCAGGGTCTACAGTCAAACTAGAGATAACATAAGACTGAAAATATTGGGGTGGAACATAATTAGACATTAGTCCACTACCTAACCTCAGAAGAACAGTATGATCCCTAGGCCTCAAAAGCTTCTTACTTTAGACTGCTTCATGTCAGGATTTTGGTCATAAATGCCATTTGTTAAATAACATTACAGACGCAAAAAAAGAAAAAAAAAACAACAACAAAGGTGTAGAATATACATCTAAACCCAAAGTCTACAGTCAAACTAGAGATAACATAAGACTGAAAATATTGGGGTGGAAAATAATGTCCACTACCTAACCTCAGAAGAACAGTATGATCCCTAGGCCTCAAAAGCTTCTTACTTTAGACTGCTTCATGTCTGGATTTTGGTCAAGGGTTTTCACAGAATCCTCAGCAGTGGTCTTGAGTGCATTCAAAAGGATATTATTTTGGTTACTATCAGCTTTGTTGGCATCGGATGAGTAATCTTCAGAGAGAGCTCTCAGATTGGTCAGCTCCTCTTGAGTGTTGTCCCTGCATGGAAACAAAAACATATATGTTAATGAAATGGAAATACACACACTGGTAGTTCAATGAATTGTAGAACTCGCTCTGGAAAAAGTGCCCATCCAGAAACCCCCAATACAAAAATAAATAAATAAAATAAAACATGCAGTCATTTTGTCCCCTATTTCATTATAGCTATTTTTATGATACTCACAGCAGAGGTTCTGAAGTTCTCAAGAACTCACTACACCATTGTGGTCCAAACCCAAGCTGAAGACCTCCAAGATCTTCTTGGGGTAGAATCTCACTTCCCCTCATAATGGGGGCGTTGTCCCAGATGGTCTCTGGAGGTGTATGCTGAAAGTAGAATGAACCAAGTTATTCACAAGTAACTATCACTGTTATTCTGGGTGGGGCAAACATTTTCTGACCATACTTTTCAGTTTCCACATGGGCATAGATGAAAAAAAAGGAAGGGGCCAGCCTAGTTAGCTTAGTTGGTAGTGCGTCTGCCTTGTAAGTGCTAGGCCGCGGGTTCGATTCCCGCCCGGGGCGGATTTTATCCCATTTTCTGACCATACTTTTCAGTTTCCACATGGGCATAGATGAAAAAAAAGGAGGGAAAGCAAAAGAGGTTGAAAGTGGATAAAAAATACCTACATTAAATAATAATTAAACAAAACCCTCTACCAAGAATTGAACCCAAGACCTTTCTACACAGTTGGAACCTACAGTTACCTCAAAATGTGATCCAGCCTCTAGGAACTGATTGGCCCACTCCCTAGCATCATCTTGACGAGCCAGCAATGAAATGGGAGCACTCTGTTGTGGTTTTGGTCTTTGAGAGGCAGCCTCAATGTCTCTCATCTCAGCAAGCAAATTATCCATACGGAAAGCTTGCTGCATGTTGCCCAAGTTGTGCTCCCAAAACTCACCCAATAACTGTAAAACAAACAAACATTTTTAGAGGTAAAAAGTAAATCCTTTTACAGGGGATTAGGTACTTTGTCCAAAACACATTTAGGTTTTTTTTTTTTTTTTTTTTTTTTTTTTTTTTTTTGGGGAAAAATTTTGGGAGAACTTTTGTTTTTAAATAAAATTAATTAAACTTGCAGGTTATTTTTATTTTAGCAGCGTGTAATAAATAATAAATAGTTCCAACATTTTTTGTTTGCAAACTTTTAATTACTTTACAATGGTACACTCCTTTGAGCCTTTCATTGCATTGCATTGCATCATTTACAAACTAACTGCATACTTACTTGGTCAGGATGAGCATTAGCAAAGGAATTTTCCTCATGGGTGTATGGACGGTGAAAGCCTTCATCCCGAAGACCTTTATCCTGGACAAAGTGAGAGGTAACTTGCATCAATGAGTTGGAACCTCCACACTCTCCTCCGTCAACCAGATCTTTCAACGACATGATTGTCACCTGAAATTCATATTAAGATGATTAATATCTGAAAGAGGGGCCTTTGAGTGAAATTTTGCTATTTATTTGATGAAAACATTCCAAGAATGAAAGAGTCTGTCTCTCATTTAAGGTTTTCATACATAACATATGGGGCCTGTGGGTAAAAACCATTGAATGTGTTTTGACAGCCAGTGAGTTAAATCCTGATTCCAAAACAGAGCCCCTGACCATAATTATCCAGAAGACAAGATACACTTTGTTCTCAGGAATAACTGGCTTTCTCTAGTTTCTCATATCCTGTCCTCCTTCTTCCTTCCATTTTGGGACAATGAAACTTTCATCACAAGAACAAACAAATTGTCACAGTTATTTGATCTAAAGAAAACTTACCTACCAAAATCAACTTACTGTCTTTTCAGTTT
This sequence comes from Diaphorina citri, assembly GCF_000475195.1. NCBI lineage: Eukaryota > Metazoa > Arthropoda > Insecta > Hemiptera > Psyllidae > Diaphorina > Diaphorina citri. Next base: position 76,623 of record NW_007378992.1, read on the forward strand.
TCCTTATCACTGAAATTAGGTACTCAATCAGTTATGTACTTGGTATCACATTCTTTGGAATCAGCCCAACAAAAATGTATGGCTCGTGATCCTCTGTCTTTTTTCAACGAAAATAATATCTAGGTAGATATAGGATACAGCTCACAAGAAGAAAATGTCCTTATCCAGTAATATCCTTCATTAATCACTTTACACTTTTGATTAATCACTTTTTAATTAAAAAGTAAAAACTCGAGAAATCCTACAAATAAAAAGATTTTTTTTTTCCTTCAGTTTCAGTATCAGTAGAACGGAACAGTGTTGCCACATTGCCGGTTGTGAACTACCGCACAGTCCACTCATTTGAAATACCGTACGGCGTACGGAAAACAGAAACACCGTAGTCACCGAGTCACCGTACCATTGGCGGCTCTAGCAAATCCAGTATTTAAAATTTTCAAAGTTTTCTTTCAGTTTCAGTTTTTAGTTCAAATAAGTTATAAGTTCAGCTTTTTGAGCTTTTGCACAGAGAGAACGTTCAAGTTAAAAAAACAAATTAGGTAATAATCTTGATCTTCAGTTAATCATATTCTCATAGATCAAACCTCCTTATTCAAAGTAGAAGTTCTACAGTTTTACCATGGAAAATTGAATCATTATGATAACAACAGTAAAAATGTTCGTAAAATGACAGACATGATTAGTTTATAGAAGTTCTACAGTTTTACCATGGAAAATTGAATCATTGTGATAACAACAGTAAAAATGTTCGTAAAATGACAGACATGATTAGTTTGAATTTCATTAGATATTTGAAACGCAAGTTGTTGGAAGAAGAGAGGAATGTCAAGGAGGAATCTGAGGAAGTAGAAAATTATGAAGTACGGTTTGGTAGTGATGTTGATACTTATGAGTTGATTCGTATTAGTAGTGTCTCTACAGAAACATATTGTAATGACAACCAAGTAGGATTAACATGTTATACAGTGGACCAAGGGCCTTGTGAAGAATCTTCTTAGTATTTTTAGTTCAGCTTTTTTTGAGCTTTTGCACAAAGAGAACGTTCAAGGGTTCAAGAAACAAATTAGGTAATAATCTTGATCTTCAGTTAATCATATTCTCATAGATCAAACCTCCTTATTCAAATCAAGATCAAATAAAGGCTTACCCCCCAGCCCTCAACCAACTAACATACAGAACATTGTGAAGCTTTGAAAAAAGCATTGGTAAATGGAAATGGGATCAATGAAATAACAGGTAGGTACATAATTTATAAATGAGTGTTTGGAACCTATACCTACTACTGGATCTAGAGTCCCATGTGAAAATAGTCTAATAAAGAAATGTGCACAGAGGAACAAGGGTCTTGTTCAGAAGATAAGTACCTAACTGAGGTAAAAATGATGAATTGTATGGGCCCTAGTATAGCATTACCTTTGGAAGAGTTGAAAGTAAATGATGATAATGTAACTGTACAAGTTGTGATGTTCAATGACAATGATTACACAATATTGGACAGCTGAATGGAGAAAAAAAACATTGTTCTATTAAAATTATGTCCTGAAATAAATTTATTCTCTTGCCTAGATTCAACTTTTCAATGTTAACTTCCTTGATTGTACTTTATTTAGCTTTCGCAATTTCAGGGTACACAGTCCTGGCATTTAAAAAAAAAAAAAAAAAAAAAAGTTGAGGGTGAAATGATTACACAATATTGGACAGCTGAATGGAGAAAAAAAACATTGCTCTATTAAAATTATGTCCTGAAATAAATTTATTCTCTTGCCTAGATTCAAAACTTTTCAATGTTAACTTCCTTGTTTGTACTTTATTTAGCTTTCGCAATTTCAGGGTACACAGTCCTGGCATTAAAAAAAAAAAAACTGTTGAGGGTGTATCTGTGGATAAGTTTACTGGCGCCCATCATAACATGCTGCAGACAGTTAAATTAAATTGTTGAAATACCTCAAAATATTTACAAAGTGCCCCAGAAAAACACTGACAACAGCTCAGGGTAGGTAATATCCTTTCCAACAAGGTACTCTGGATCATTTTCCAACAGCTTTGCTTCTGGTAAAATTTCAAAAAGATATTCAGACCTTTTGTCAGTTTTGTAGCAAAGTCTTTTTTTTTGTGTGTGTGGTTTTTGGGTCTTTTCTTGGAAACGAAGCCGAAGTTGGGAAAATGATCCAGAGAACCTTGTTGGAAATGAATTTTGTCAGTTTTGTAGCAAAGTCTTTTTTTTTTTGTGTGTGTGGTTTTTGGGTCTTTTCTTGGAAACGAAGCCGAAGTTGGGAAAATGATCCAGAGAACCTTGTTGGAAATGATATCTACGTACCCTAAGCCATTGTCCATGTTTTTCTGGGGCAGCCTGTATAGCCCACTGCTGATGTTAATGATGTCTGTGATACGGAAATGAATATTCAGCCATCATAAGGAAGGCAGAAAAAAAGGCACCTGGCACAATACCCATTCACTTCAGCGAGTTTAAATTCAAATGCGCGCCACCTTTTTATCAATTTGTTTATCAATGTCACGTGATCACTTTTGTAAACATAACCTCAAAATTTCAAGCACCGATTTGGATCTGGCACGCGAGATTTCAAAACCCAACTCACTTGTTAATGGGGAGCTCATTTGTCAGGGAATTTTCGTCTCGCGTGGGATTTTCATTTGACTTTGGGGGAATTTTTTCATCATTTTTGATATTTGCGAGATTTCAAAACCCAACTCACTTGTGAATGGGGAGCTCATTTGTCAGGGAATTTTCGTCTCGCGTGGGATTTTCATTTGACTTTGGGGGAATTTTTTCATCATTTTTGATATTTTGATTTTGTGAGGTTATGAAAAGTTTCCGATTCCGATCCAAAGTTACAAAAGATTTTCCAACACCTCATTCATTTCCCATTTTATTTTTTTAATTGTTTTACTTTCTTTGGGGGAATTTTTCCATTATTTTTGATATTTGTGAGGTTATGAAAAGTTTCCGATTCCGATCCAAAGTTCCAACACCTCATTCATTTCCCATTTTTTTTTTTTATTTTAACTGTTTTACACTTTCTAGGAAGAAACTATTTTGTTTGTATAGCCTTTGTGAGAAACGTTTTTTCTATTTCCTAGTAGTCAGTACTCAGTAGTGAAGTCTTGTGTTTTTTTCTCTTTTTTTTTGTGAACCAATAAACATTGGAACATTGTTGTGTAGCCTTTT
>NW_007378993.1:0-51597 GCF_000475195.1 Diaphorina citri
GAACGGATAAGGTTCGTTTTTGGAACGGCTGGCTTTCTCCTATCCTGTCTTCCTTCTCTATTAGTTTTCGGGACGATCAGATGTCAGCAGTTACAGTTCCCTCTGTCAAAACCTCTAAAAATGTACCTCCCTCCTTTTCCGAGGAACTATAACTGCCAAGGTCTTATCGTCCCGAAAGCGAAGAGAGAAGGAAGACAGGATAGGAGAAAGCCAGCCGATCCGGGAACAAACCTTATCTGTCTAGGATAAATTGCGCTCTTGGCGGGAATCGAACCCGCTAGCGCTTACAAGGCAGTCGAGTTTTCAACTTGGAACTCAGTTCGTTCAGTGATCAGTTGTCTATTTGTAAACAGCTGTCTCATGAAACTGGCATTACTTTCTCTTGGCGATTTCAGAGTTATCGAACCTATAACACCAGCCTAGTTAGCTTAGTTGGTAGTGCGTCTGCCTTGTAAGTGCTAGGCCGCGGGTTCGATTCCCGCCCGGGGCGGATTTTATCCTGCTAGGATAATGTTCGTTCTCGGAACGGCTGGCTTTCTCCTATCCTGTCTTCCTTCTCTCTTCGATTTTCGGGACGATAAGACCATAGCAGTTACAGTTCCCTCAGTCAAACCTCTTAAAAAAATAATAATAATAAAAAAAAAAGAAAAGAACCTATAACTTATAGGCTATAAGTATTAAACCATCTCTGCCAGCCTAGTTATCTTGGAGGGTAGCGTGTCTGCCTTGTAAGCGCCAAGTCACGGGTTCGATTCCTGCCCCGGAGCGAAATTTGTCCTCAATATATTAGGTTCAATTGTCTTTTTAATTTTTAATTAATGAAGATTCTTATTTAAATAATTATTCCTCGATAATTATTTTAGTTTTATTTTTATATTAGGTTCGCTCTCCTCGGAAAGGCTGGTTTTCTCCCATCATGGTCCTCCTTCTCTCTTCCATTTAGACCTCCCTTGTTACAGTGTCTCCAAACATAGTCGACCGGCCATCGATCGACAAGGTAATTCTACATAATATATTTTGTTGTCGAGGCCGTGTGCTCTTCAGGCAGTCGGCCGAGCGACTATATGTGGACACACCTTAATATCCTCCCAATACTTTTAAAATGGAAATGGAAAACAATAAGGTGTGTCCACACATAGCCGACGGTGCGGGGGTCGATGTGAATTTATTGTGAATCGATGTTGATCGACGGTCGGTAGACTATAGTGAGATTTCGCATCCTGTTTCGGGTCCAATGTTCGACGAGTTTTGGTTTCTGCGCATGACACACGTTATGGGGTTTTGAACACGGGGATCGGAGTTACGATGTTTTGGCTTGAACATGGGGGTTTTTTTCGTATTACGGTGATGAAATTCCCATGTTAGAAACGCGCGTAAATTTAAATTCTTTTTGAATAGATCACGGTTATTTTACATTTTTGAAGGGGAAATTAATTTTGACTGAAATTTTTTGATGTAGGTAGGTATCTTAATTAATTCAGAAATTAATTAAAAACAAAAACATTTTAATGTCCTTGTCACAGTTAAAGTAATTCGTGTTTTATTAAAATTACTAATTATTTTGCACCTTTATCATGATTCATGAAGTATGTGAATGTTATCTGCTGAATTATTTTACTTAAATTAGGTATAAAGAAAGACCCTTTAATTAGTAAAAAATTATTGGATTAGGTATATATAAAAAAAAGCAAACCAATCAAACATGTATGCAAAGTCTTGTTTAAACTGCAAGAGTTACTTAAGGGACTTTTCAGTTTTCAGTCCTATGCTGGCCATATAAACAAGGTACCTATATAGGTACAATTTGTATTATATTATTATCATATAATGTCTGTAATTTATTGGTGTGTCAACATATTCTAGTTCTATGTTCCAATTCTTTCTCCTGGTATGTTTCTGATCGTTACGGTCGCAACTAAAACTCTCCCCATTTCACACCTATAGTCGTGATTTAATTCGCCCTCAAGACCGAATTCATTTGACCGAGAGAATCGAAAAATTAACCGTGTTAGGTGTTAGCGTGTGAGGGGGGCCGAGAGGGGGACGTAAAGTCTTGAGAGGCAAATAATAGATATTGGTCAACTCAGACATTCCGCGCGGTCACCTACTAGACTCACAGTCCGCGGGTCGCTACTATTCCTCTGACCATTCCACCATTGAGAGAATTCAGTGATTCAGTCTCTATTCATCCTTCAACAGAGTCACTTCGCGTCCATCCTTCTTCAAATCGGTTTGCATTTCTTTCGATCTTTTTTATAGTTTTTTACTCAAAGACCTTCCTCAGTCAAGTTTTTTCTTTTCTCAAATACCTTCATCAGATTTCATTCTTCTTTTTATCTCTAGCTTATTTCAAAGACCTAATACCAGACCTTCTTTTATCAGTGTAAAAGTTGTTTCAAAGTCCGATCCTTACGCGAAATTTCGTTTTTACATCATCCTTTTTCAAATCGGTTTTCATTTCTTTCGATCTTTTTTATAGTTTTTTACTCAAAGACCTTCCTCAGTCAATTTTTTTCTTTTCTCAAATACCTTCATCAGATTTCATTCTCTTTTCTTTTTATCTCTAGTTTATTTCAAAGACCTAATACCAGACCTTCTTTTATCAGTGTAAAAGTTGTTTCAAAGTCCGATCCTTACGCGAAATTTCGTTTTTACAACCTCTGTTACAGCCCATTTTTTTCCATTTTTCCGGCGTTTTGAGAATTTGGTAATTCTTTGGTTTTTCAGATTCGATATTTATTTCAATTTTATTTAATAATTTCGTCATCTCTTTTGGAGCTTTGTCTTTTTACCGATTTTTACTTTCCTTATCCTATAGGAAGGAAAGTAATGTAATCGGGTCAAAATTTCGATGGTCAGTTTTTAGTGCCAAAACACGCTCGATATTTATTTCAATTTTATAATTTCGTCATCTCTTTTGGAGCTTTGTCTTTCTACCGATTTTTGTCTTTTTTCTCCTTTGTGTGTTTTTTCCAAATATTATCACTTTCCTTTTTGCGGCGTTTTCAAGATTTTAGTTTCTGTCGCGTATATATTTTCTGAAGATCTATCATTTCTTCTTTTTTGCGGCGCCTTTATTTTTAGCCGTCACTTTTTTACGGTGGAATATCTGTCCAGTGCTCAGTTTTTAGATAAATTCCGTTAATTATTTTTTAAATTCCGCGCTCATTCCGTTGAACATTTTCGCCTCCTGTAGAATCGCAATGTGTTAATTTGGTGGTGTACTGGGAGCCGTTTTGGACAGCTGTGGTCCTTGAAGGGGTTAATTTTCTACTTGAACTTCATCTTTGAACGTAAGTGACCTATAGGTATTTCGGTTCCATTCAAATCAAAGTTAAAGAGAAGAGCAGAGAAAAGAAGAGATAAGAGAAGGAGAAAAAAATGATAGAGAAGAGGAGGGAACGAAGAAAAGAATAGAGAAAAAGTAATAGAATGGACAGTAGACGATATAAGAAAAGAAGGGGATGGAAAAAGAGGAGAGGATAGAATAGAAGAGAAGAGAGTAGGTACAAAATAAAATGAAAGAAAAGAGAAACACGAATAGAATAAAGGATAAGAAGAGAATAAAACAAGGCAAAATAGAATAGAAAAGAACTGAGAATATAGAATAGAACAATAGAAGAGATAATATTTTGGAAGAGAGAATAGAATAGAAAGAAAAGAAGAAGATCAGAGAGTAGAATAGAATAAAAGAGAAGAGAAGAAGAAATTGAATAACAAAACTGAAGAGGAGAGATAATTTGGAAGAGATTAGCATATAGAAGAGGTAATAGAAAGTAAATATCGTACCCATAGCTATTCACATTGCCTGAGGGCCATCTCAAGTAACTACGAGTCATTCTATAGTGTGTCCAGATCAATGTGACAGCAAAAAAATAGGCATTGTTGCCAAACACGTCACCTGTGCAATGGTAGAGAATCTCCAAAAGGGGAAGGTATATTGCACAGTGCTTCCTCCGACAGTGAAACAAAGTCAGGTAAGGCGATATCCACCTTACCTGTTCTGGAATCCAACCTCTGAACTTAGAGCTACCTCTGCATTTTGGAAGAGAGAGTTTATCAAAAATAGACCTTTACCTGAATTGCAACAATGTAAGGATTTCCTGCAATCTGATTGGTTCCTTCATTTTGGGTTGATGACTCATTGCTGCCACATTGATCTGGATGAACTATAGGTGGTCTTTGTCAGAAAAAAAAGTGAAATTTAATTATGTTTCGATGTTTCTGTACCAAGTAACCAAGTATTTTAGGATGTAGGTTGTCTTATCTTACGAAATGGAAGGACCTCTTAGGTCCTCGGACCTAGAGTAGGATAGCATAGAATATATCTTTTTTGTCTTGCCAGAACGAGACTGAAGAGTCCCTCTACCCCAGCAGTCTAAACTAAACACGATTAAGGAGCGCGGTAGCGCTCCGCCCCGCCAAGTCTAAAAAAGTTTGACCGCGCTACTAGAGATACGACAGGGAAAGTAGCCGTTTTCAGGTAGTTGTAGAGGGACAACTACAAATGATGGAAGAAAACGGATTGCGTGTGTGTGTGTTGGGGCATGAAAGTAGACCACGTTGAAAAAAAAAAAATCAAAATCGGTTAAGTTTAGCCAGAGATATTTGACTTTGAAAAACGTCAAATTTTTCATCATTTCTTATTTTACATTATATAGCTGGATTTACAGTTACAAAATGTTGTGACCATCACAGAGTATCAAAGCATTACTAATTGCCTCCTTTGCAATCAATTCCCATGTTTCACTAATCTTATTAGACCAGCCATTCACTATCAGGTACGTAGACCTGAGAGGTACACCTGGTCAGGTGTACCTGACACCGAATGAGCACACTCACTATCAGGTAGACCTGACAGGTGCGGCTGAAAAGGTCCGAATGTCAGGTCTACCTGATCCCTGAACCTGATGAGTTCACACTCTATCAGGTAGACCTGATCAGGTGTCAGGTCTCTCTGATAGAGTGGCTGGCCTTAGCCACCTATAGGTTGCTTTTCTTCTTCTGAATCAATCGCGTCTTTGCTCTTTGTCCACAATCGCGTCTTTGCTCTTTGTCCACAATCGCGTCTTTGCTCTTTGTTCACAATCGTGTCTTTGCTCTTTGTCCACAATCGCGTCTTTGCTCTTTGTTCACAATCGTGTCTTTGCTCTTTGTCCACAATCGTGTCTTTGCTCTTTGTCCAAAGCTGATACAAAGTGCACATATTTCAATCGTGTCTCGTAGACCTGAGAGGTACACCTGGTCAGGTGTACCTGACACCGAATGAGCACACTCACTATCAGGTAGACCTGACAGGTGCGGCTGAAAAGGTCCGAATGTCAGGAGTACCTGACACCTGAACCTGATGAGTTCACACTCTATCAGGTAGACCTGACAGGTGCGGCTGAAAAGGTCCGAATGTCAGGTCTACCTGATCCCTGAACCTGATGAGTTCACACTCTATCAGGTAGACCTGATCAGGTGTCAGGTCTCTCTGATAGAGTGGCTGGCCTTAGCCACCTAGGTTGCTTTTCTTCTTCTGAATCAATCGCGTCTTTGCTCTTTGTCCACAATCGTGTCTTTGCTCTTTGTCCACAATCGCTGATAAATTTTCCTCACCCACCCGTAATAAGTTTAAATTGGAGAGCTTTCGATGTCACTCAGTGCATCATCTTCAGAGCGTCAGACCAAGGCAGATGTTAACTCTATAGCAGCAGAAGTAGAAGTGACATCGACAGCTCACCAATTTAAAACCTTCTTATCGAAATTGTCTTGATAGAAATAGGTATTTTATTTGAATTTAAAAAAAAAAAATTTCTCATTTAGATTTTCGGGAATTTTGATGTTTTTCTCTGTCACAATAGATTCAACCCAGGTCGCAGTGACGGCGTTTATTAAAGCCGATGGCCCTACTTATACCAAAGTTTTTCTCATAAAGATACACGTTCGTCCCCTATTGAAAATCGCACACTACACCACTGTTGTTTCTTAATAGTGACTTTGACCGCTTCGACGAGCTTTGCCATTTTTCTATCCTTGCCTTGACAAATGTCAGACAAATTACCATCAGCCGAATCACCGCGCAATACTGGGAGACGGCAATCAGGGTTGGACTCAATCCGACGACAAACGCCGACCCCATCTGAACATGGGAAAAGGCGAAAAAAAAGAAGAAGACTTTTTTTCAAGAGGTTTGATAGAGGGCAATGTAACTGCTAAGGTCTTATCGTCCCGAAAGCGAAGAGAGAAGGAAGACAGGATAGGAGAAAGCCAGCCGTTTCGAGAACGCACCTTATCCGTTCAGGATAAAATCCGCCCCGGGCGGAAATCGAACCCGTGATCTTTTTCTTCACTCTTCTCTTATCTTCTTAATTATTGTTTTCTATTCTGTTACCCACCAACCTCAGTGGTGCAGTTGTTAACGCGTTGGACTTTGGATCTGGAGGTTGGTGGTTCGAGTCCAAGTCATGTCATGAAATTGACCTTGTTTGGGATAAAATTCGCCCCGGGCGGGAATCGAACCTGCGACCTAGCGCTCACAAGACAGACGCGCTACCCTCCAAGCTAACTAGACTGGCTTTTTTTTAATAAAGGAAATTTCCTCGAGTTAAAACTTGGACCTTACAGGCTTCGTTCAATTAGATACCTCCATGAAAATTATAAGCTTCAGGCAATTCTGAAACTTATAATGATCTCATGTGTAAACATTAGGTGACCTTACTTGATGAACTCTAGAGCTCCCAAGTATCAAGTACCTATAGGATTTAAAAATAAGCTTGACCTACACACTTAAGTACCAATTAAACCGACGTCCTTATAAGTAAGGTTTAGAGAGCTCGACTATTTCATAACTTGTATCTCATATTGTTGATTGTTGCATCAACTCTTCTATTTCTGGGCTCTATGACGATTTCTAAATTTAAGTTTTAACCAGCGGCGATAGCACGTTGATTCAACAATGTTGAATGCAACAGTTGCACATGTATCACGTCACGTCACGGGACGTGATAGTAGTGTGGCTGTCCTGAACGAAATTACCTACAATATTAACAGGGGAGAAAAAAGCGAGATTTTACCTACTCCAACGTATAAGCCTGGCAGTTCAGCGTGGGAATGCGGCTTCGATTTTGAGTGCCCTTCCAGGACATGAAAACCTGGAAGGGGTGTTTTATTTGTAATTTTCAATGTATTCTTAAATAAATACAGAGTATGACCTAGTAATAGATGGGAAAAAAAAAATAAAATCATTATATTAACCTACAATATTATGGGGAAACATTACACAACATCTTTCTGACTCCCCGTGACTTCACGTGACGTGATGGTAGTGTGTTTCTACTTCCTACCAAGATCCAATTTTTTACAGTTCCCTCTCTCAAACCACTTTTTTTTTTTTTTTTTTTTTTTTTTTTTTATAAAAAAACTTGGACTCTACGATTTCTAAATTTACGTTTTAACCAGCGGCGATAGCACGTTGATTCAACAATGTTGAATGCAACAGTTGCACATGTATCACGTATCACGTCACGTGATGTGATAGTAGTGTGGTTGTCCTGAACGAAATTATACCTACAATATTATGGGAAAACTTTACACAACATCTTTCTGGCTCCCCGTGACTTCACGTGACGTGATGGTAGTGTGTTTCTACTTCCTACCTTAAGATCCAATTTGTTACAGTTCCCTCTCTCAAACCACTTTTTTTTTTTTTTTTTTTTTTTTTTTTTTTTTTTTAAAAAAAAAACTTGATCACATCTTGTAGGTATCTGTTCGTTGAGATATCGCAACTATTGCAAAGTTCTATACTTTTTTTTAGGGGAGTGTTCATCTTGTCTACGGTTCAACTGGTTTGATGTAAAGTTCAGACATAAAGACGGGGCTAGAATCAATAGAGTTTCGTAATCGTGGTGGCGTTGGAATGTTAGATTTGGTATGTCACGGATTAGTAGAAGTTATGTTATGGTATGCCCATATAATCGGAATGGATAATGGGCCATAAGAGTGGCAATATTTATGGCCCGTCTATGGCCAGACAAGTTAGTTTTACACAATTTTTGAAGTTCTTGGTAGATCTACACCTTGTAATTTGACGGAAATTTTTTCCCCCCCATTCATTGGTCGGTCCTCTTCCACTTTTTTGTTATAAACAAGCAGGGTCTTTTCCTGTAGATATTTATAAACTTTTTTTTTTTAAGAGGTTTAACAGAGGGAACTGTAACTGCTAAGGTCTTATCGTCCCGAAATCGAAGAGAGAAGGAATTATGGTATGTCCACATAATCGGAATGGATAATGGGCCATAAGAGTGGCAATATTTATGGCTTTTATGGCCCATCTATGGCCAGACAAGTTAGTTTTACACAATTTTTGGAGTTCTTGGTTGATCTACACATTGTAATTTGACGGAATTTTTTTCCCCCCCATTCATTGGTCGGTCTTCTTTTCCACTTTTTTTTTGTTATAAACAAGTAGGGGTCTTTTCCTGTAGATATTCATAAACTTTTTTTTAAAGAGGTTTGACAGAGGGAACTGTAACTCTAAGGTCTTATCGTCCCGAAATCGAAGAGAGAAGGAAGACAGGATAGGAGAAAGCCAGCCGTTCCGAGAACGAACATCCCATCAGGATAAAATCCGCCCCGGGCGGGAATCAAACCCGCGGCCTAGCGCTTACAAGGCTACCAACTAAGCTAACTAGGCTGGCTATTTATAAACTGTAACTATTATTGAACCAATAAAATGCACGAGACCTTGTTTAGACTGAGGTAAAGGGACTTTTTAGTCCTATTCAAGCAGGAGTATCAAGGAGATCAAGGTAAATCCAAATTCTATTCTATTCTATTCATTTCTATTCTATATTCTATTTTATTCTATTCTATTCTACCTTAGTTCTATTCTATTCTACGTCACCGAAAGAAGATTCATCTTTTTTTTATCAAGAAGTATGAAGATGGAAAGATATACATAGCGAACCCATACCTTCTCTCTCTCCTCTTAATGTGTATGACCTACATTTCTCAGTTAGATGTTAAGATACGGCGCGGTGCGTCACTAGAATGGATGGGTGACCTTGTCACTTGGAGCGCATTGGAACAATGTAGGGTCAGTTGACAGGAATAACTACAGATGTCTTTGTTGTTGTTGTTGTTGTAGCGGCTTTAGCTTTCGCCGAATGGCGATAGCAGAATAAAGAAAAGATGTCTTTTTGTATCTGCTATAGGAAAGTTTAATACTCGTATGTTTGGGGTTGGATGGAAGAGAATGCTCAAGGCATTAATCCCACCCCTTAGTTGGAATATTTTGTAGATAGGTTATTTTATTATTTATTTCATTTCTTTCTTTTTTGTTATTAATTTATTATTTTGTACTTTATTTAACCAACCTCAGTGGTGCAGTGGTTAGCGCCGTGGACTTCGGATCTGGAGGTTGGTGGTTCGAGTCCTAGTCAAGTCATAAAATTTAGCGTAGTGCATTAAGCAGGGAACGACATTTGTGACAAGCATTTATGCTCAACGCAGTTAAAATTCCTTTTTTTATTATTTTGTAATTGTTTTTTCCTCTCTTCTTTTGTTAATCTTCTTGTTCTGTATATATTTATTGTACCTAACCTTTTTTTGTCGTACCCTCTTTGTGCGCTGCTCTTTACCCTTTTGTTTTCTTGTGTTGCAGGAATACCTTCCGGCCGACATGGTCGTAATGACCATCATCCGATGTGCGGCAGTTCTCTATACGTTCTACCAATTCCGCAATTTTCTATTCTATTCTTTTCTTTTCTATTCTATTCTATTCAAATAAAATCAAACAAAAAGTCAAAGAAAGGATACTTGAAAAGAACAAAGAAGAATAACGGAAATACCCTAGATATGTGAGAAAGAAAAGGAAAACAAAAAGAAGAGGAAAGAAAATCCATCTCCCTAGAAGTTTTAGTAAGCTTAGGAGATGTTACTTTGTGTTAAATTCAAATAAAAAGTTGTCATTTTCAATATTCTATTCTATTCTGTTCTATTCTTTTCTATTCTATTTTATTATATCCTGTTCTATTCTATTCCCTTCTCTTCCATTCTATTCTATTCTATTCTACCCTGTATCTTACAACGGATATTACTGCATTCCCACATTACATACATAGGTACCTACCCAGAACTAACTTGACTAGAATCTTAATAGTTATTACATCTGACTTTGGCAGAAGACTCGATGATAATATGTTATAATGTTAAGCGGTACTTGATTATGTTTTAATTGTTAATTATGTCTCTTTGCTATTATGTGGGTAATGTTTTCTATTATTAAATATGTTATAATGTTAAGCGGTACTTGATTAGGTTTTAATTGTTTATTATGTCTCTTTGCTATTATGTGGGTAATGTTTTCTATTATTATGTAAACTTATACATCGTAGGACATAGATCCATGTCGTTTTGTTGCATATAACTCATTATTGCTTGTTTGGCTAAACCCCTATGGTTTAAATGTGGGTTTAGCCAGCCTAATTGGCTTGGAGGGTATAGCGCTCGTTTTGTAGCATATAACTCATTATTGCTTGTTTGGCTAAACCCCTATGGTTTAAATGTGGGTTTAGCCAGCCTAATTGGCTTGGAGGGTATAGCGCGTCTGCATTGTAAAGGCCACATCATGGGCCACATTCCTGTCCGGGACAAACTTCATCCTAAATTGGTAAGGTTCGTTTTGTGGCCGCCTGGCTTTCTCCTATCCTGTCTTCCTTCTCTCTACGATTTCGGGAAAATAAAACCTCCGTTGTTAGATTTACAGAGTTCATCCTAAATTGGTAAGGTTTGTTTTGTGGCCGCCTGGCTTTCTCCTATCCTGTCTTCCTTCTCTCTACGATTTCGGGAAAATAAAACCTCCGTTGTTAGATTTACAGACCTCTATCAAACCTCTTTATTTTGTTTGACAATCGGTCTGACATCCAAGACGGCTTATGACTCTGAAAAAATTACATTGAAAGAAAGCCTGCCTGTTGAGTTTCGTACTTTGGTGAAGAAAAACTAAGTGGCTTAGCTAAGTACTAACCTACACATACTAAGTGAAGTTCACATTGTGAACGGTATTGACTTAGGCCAAGTGATCTTGAGATCTGACCAAGTTCAAATAATTAGACACTTAAGGTAAAAAAGTAAAAACTCACTCTCAATATTAACCTGTTAAATATGTAACCAATCATGTACTTACCTATATATACTGGGTACTTATTTGTGCATTTTTACTTTCCTTAACCTATAGGAAGGAAAGTAATGTAATCGGGTCAAATTTTAGTTCCAAAACACGTTTTGAGGTCCCTAGAGCCTAAATCCAAAGTTTCAGCCATTGGTCCGTGTGTGTGTCTGTCTGTAAACAAAATATCTCGAGAACGGTAAGAGCTAGAGACTTGAAATTTGGTATGTATCTTTCAAATGTGACAAGGATGCGACACAAAACTTTTGGTTAAGACCGGTGCAACGTTTGGCGGTATTTTACCGCTTTTTAGCGGTTTTCGGTGTAATTTAACAATATCTCGGAAACGGTAAGAGCTAGAGACTTGAAATTTGGTATGAAGTTCACAAATGTGACAAGGATGCAACACAAAACGTTTGGTTGAGATGGTTGCTGCGCTTGGTAGTATTTTGACCGCTTTTGGACAGATTTCGACCGTTTTTTAGCGTTTTTCAGCTATAGCGACTGAACGGTTAGAGATATTGTAAAAGTTAGGGTAGAAGAACACTCAAATAAGCATCATTCAATAGGATAAGGAAAGTCGTGTGATGTTCACACCAGATTTTTTTTTTGTACATACTACCTTCGCCAAAACAGGGTTGGCAAAGGTTGAATATGTATTTGTTTTTTAGAGGTTTGATATAGAGGGGACTGTAACAACCGAGGTCTTATCTTCACGAAATCAAAGAAAGTAGGAGGGGAGGAAAAAGCCAGCCGTTTTGACTTATAGTAGCGGGCTGGTGGACCCTAAAATAGAATAGAAACACACTACTATCACGTCACATGACCTCACGTGACGTGATCCAATTCAATTCGTAGTGTGATTCTACCTTTAACCGATAAATATAAGAACTGTAACTTGATCAGACAAGCATCAAACATCAGCATTCGTGAAGATCACTCTTCAGCATGTCTATCTACATCACATCAGCATTCAGTATTCTACATCCAAGATTAGAATCAGTAATTCAGCACAAGATCAGCATTTTTTTTTTCTTTTTTTATCTTAAGGTCTGTCATCTGATACCTATTAGGTAGGTACCAATTGTTGCAGAAACAAAGCTACATATTATATTATTATTTCTTTTCCTAGAAGAATTGATGTCTTTATGACGCAGCGCTTTATGGATATGAATCCATCTGCTAATGCCCATAGGGTTGCCAACTTTTTTTCGGCATATACGGTACAAACTAGCAAAATGGTGAAAAAATACGGATTTCCCGATTTTTTTTTTCCTTGTAATTTTTTCTGTTTATTAGTCAGTTCCCGTATTTCTCAAAAACTAAGAGAAAAAACTTGAACTCACTCCGTTCGTCCGAAAAGGTGTAATCGAAAAACCTTCATCTCGGTCAACCGCTCTGACATTCACCGCTAACCGTTTACCCTTGACTCCAATACATCTCTTAACAACAGATGAAACCGCTTTAACTACTTTATCCGCTGATCTTGGCACTCTTTTCCTCAGTGGTGTAGTCTTAATGAAAGCTAGGGACGTATTGGTTCCTTTGACTAAAATACATCTCTACGGAAGCTAGGGAAGTATTGGTTCCTTTGACTAAAATACATCTCTATGGAAGCTAGGGAAGTATTGGTTCCTTTGACTAAAATACATCTATTTTCCTCAGTGGTGTAGTCTTAATGAAAGCTAGGGACGTATTGGTTCCTTTGACTAAAATACATCTCTATGGAAGCTAGGGAAGTATTGGTTCCTTTGACTAAAATACATCTCTATAGAAGCTAGGGAAGTATTGGTTCCTTTGACTAAAATACATCTCTATGGAAGCTAGGGAAGTATTGGTTCCTTTGACTAAAATACATCTCTATAGAAGCTAGGGTTTCTTCCAGGCAGCCCTATTGTGTACCTCGTGTCCTGATAAATTTTCCTCACCCACGTGTAATAAGTTTAAATTGGAGAGCTTTCGATGTCACTCAGTGCATCATCTTCAGAGCGTCAGACCAAGATAGATGTTTACTCTATAGCCAGCAGGAGTAGAAGTGACATCGAAAGCTCACCCCAATTTAAAACCTTGATAGAAAAAAAATCTAAAAATTGTCTTGATAGAAATATTTTATTTGAATTTAATTTTTCTCATTTAGATTTTCGGGAATTTTAATGTTTTTCTCTGTCACAATAGATCTAACCCAGGTCGCAGTGACGGCGTTTATTAAAGCCGATGGCCCTACTTATACCAAAGTTTTTCTCATAAAGATACACGTTCGTCCCCTACAGCTCACCAATTTAAAACCTTCTTATCGAAATTGTCTTGATAGAAATATTCTATTTGAATTTATTTTTTCTCATTTAGATTTTCGGGAATTTTGATGTTTTTCTCTGTCACAATAGATCTAACCCAGGTCGCAGTGACATAGGGCTCATATCAAGCCCACTTATACCAAAGTTTTTCTCATAAAGATACACGTTCGTCCCTTATTGAAAATCGCACACTACACCACTGTTGTTTCTTAATAGTGACTTTGACCGCTTCGAAGAGCTTTGCCCCCCCATTGAAAATCGCATACTACACCACTGTTGTTTCTTAATAGTGACTTTGACCGCTTCGACGAGCTTTGCCATTTTTCTATCCTTGCCTTGACAAATGTCAGACAAATTACCATCAGCCGAATCACCGCGCAATACTGGGAGACGTCAATCAGGGTTGGAAAAGATACATGGACACCGGATGAAAACCGGTTTGGACTGAATAAGAATTAATAAAGAGATGGGCTAAAAATCACCCTTGTTTCTCATTCTTAAATGTTGTGTACGGTTAGGGACGTTAGGGTTTACTTGAAGGAATCAGTTCAAAATCATAATCATGAATAAGGCCAACAAGTCAAATTTTTACTTTCTATTACTACAGTATAGCGGAGCTATACTAGTAATGAAAGTATTGCAATCGGTCCAAATTTTCAAAATCGGGAACACCATCAGCCGAATCACCGCGCAATACTGGGAGACGTCAATCAGGGTTGGAAAAGATATATGGACACCGAATGAAAACCGGTTTGGACTAAATAAGAATTAATAAAGAGATGGGCTAAAAATTACCCTTGTCTCTTATTCTTAAATGTTGTGTACGGTTAGGGTTTACACTTTACTTGAAGGAATCAGTTCAAAATCATAGGTATTTATGAATAAGGACAACAGGTCATTTTTTTTGGAGGTTCTAAATTCGTAGCTTGAAAAAACTCAGAAGTTGTGGTGCCTAATTCTTGATCAATATGAAGTTTATTCTTCAAATAAAGTTTTTCGTTAGTAGATCAAGGCAGCCAGGTTAGTTAAGAGTAGGTTTTGTTTCTGGGGTTCAATTTTTTTTTGATTCGAGAGAAATTTTTATCAATAGAGGTGGTCAAGTTGATGAAGTGTCCACCAGAGATTTTTTTTTCCGAAGAGGTTTGATAGAGGGAACTGTAACTGCCAAGGTCTTATCGTCCCGAAATCGAAGAGAGAAGGAGGACAGGATAAGAGGAAGCCAGCCGTTCCGAGAACGGACCTTATTTGGGATAAAATTCGCCCCGGACGGGAATCGAAACCGCGACCTAGCGCTCACAAGGCAGACGCGCTACCTTCCAAGCTAACTAGACTGCTTTTAATAAGAGGAATTTCCTCGATGTTAAACTTGCGACCGTTACGCGGAGGCTTGTTCAATTTGATAGTAGATACCTCTCCAGGAAAATTATAAGCTTCAGGCAATTGCTTGAAACTTATAATGATCTATGTGTAAACATTAGGTGACCTATACTTGATGAACTTAGAGGCCTCCAAGTATCAAGTACCCTATAGGATTTAAAAATTAGCTTGACTACACACTTAATGTACCAATTAAACCGACCGTCTTTATAAAGTAAGGTTTTAGAGGCCCTCGACTATTTCATACTTGTTTATCTCATATTGGTGATTGCTTGATCAATCTTCTATTTCTGGGCTCTATGACGATTTCTAAATTAAGTTTTAAGCCAGCGGCGATAGCACGTTGATTCAAAATGATTGAATGCAACTTTGTCATGTATATTTCCGTTCACGGGATTTGTGATAGTAGGTGTTGGCCTGTCCTGAACGAATTACCTACAATATTAACAGGGAGAAAAGCAGATTTACCTACTCCAACGTATAAGCTGGCAGTCAGCGTGGGGAATGCGGCTTTCGATTTTGAGTGGCCTTCCAGGACAGAAAACCTGGAAGGGTGGTGTTTTATTTGTAATTTCAATGTATTCTTAAATAAATACAGTATGACTAGTAATGATGGGAAAAAAATAAAATCATTATATTACCTACAATATTATGGGGGAAACTTACACAACATCTTCTGACTCCCGTGACTTCAACGTGCGTGATTGGCTAGTGGTGTTTTACTTCTACCACGATCCATTTTTACCGTTCCCTTCTCTCAAACACTTTTTTTTTTTTTTTTTTTTTTTTTTTTAGTAAAAATCAATATGATCACTGATCACTAATCACTAATATCCTTGTGGTATTTCTGTTCGATTCGGACGATAAGACCTTCGCAACTATCGAAGTTCCTATCTGTTTTAACCGTTTTAGGACAAGAGAAGTGATCGTCTCGTTGTCTATCGGTTAACTGCGTTTGAAAGTAATGCGTTGCCGACCGGTAAACTGACGGGGCTAGAATAGTAGGAGTTCGTAATAGTAGGTGTGTACGTGAGCATAGCTGACTTGGTATGTCAACAGGATACTAGTTCATCCCCGCAAAGGTTATGCTGTGTAGAAAATTGCACTCGGAATGCGTATAATGGCGCATAAGAGTGGATTATTTATGGCTTTTATGGTTCGGTAGTGCTCATGCTATTGCGCTCGACAGTTCAGATTTACGCCCGCGATTTTTTGTAGTTCTTGGTTGATCTACAAATGGTTCGTTGTCGGAATGTCTTTTCCTCCGGATTCATCGTCTGTCTTCTTTTTCTCTCTTGTTTCGTTATGATAAGAACCTTAGAGTTACTTTTGCCTGTAGATCTTTAAACTTTCTTATAAAGACAAGTATCTCTGACAGAGGAAACGTCAATAAAAAAAAATAAAAAAAAACCCCTAAAAAAAAAAAAAAAAAATAATAAAAAAATACGTTCACAATGTCTCTAGGTACTACTACCTATCTTTACCTGTTGTATCTTATTTCATTATCATTCCCCACTACCACTATTAATTTACATTTACCCTTTTTTTCTAGTTAAGCAAGGCCTTTTTACTGAATTGTTAGATGTATGTATTATTCTTTCTTCTTCTTCTTCTTCTTCTTAGGGTGCCGTTGATCCGTTCCGGATGTTGGCGATCATCATTGCAATTTTCACTTTGTTGGTAGCGTACGACGGACAGGGCGGTCTGCCCTGAGTCCTGACCTATGCAATAACGGCTGTAACCTAATGAATTAATGACTGACAAGAGCCGGTAAAGTTTAACACTCGTAGGTATGTAGTAGGAAAGTTTAATGCTCGTATGTTTGGGGTTGGATGGAAGAGAATGCCCAAGGCATTAATCCCACCCCTTCAATTCAATTCAATTTATTTTTATTGTACATAATATAACATTAAATATACATTTCAATGAATACAATTGTACAACGTCAGTTAAAGAAAAGGAGCGCATTGGAACAATGTAGGGTCAGTTGACAGGAATAACTACAGATGTGTTTGTTGTTGTTGTAGCGGCTTTAGCTTTCGCCGAATGGCGATAGCAGAATAAAGAAAAGATGTCTTTTTGTATCTGCTATACACCGGGGTGATGGTCTCTAGCTCTAGCCATGTTAAATTGGCTCGCTCGTCCTGAACCGCAGTCGACCATCGTGAGGACTTGTACTTGGTCTTTAAAAGCAGAGAGAACCCTTTGAGGAACTGCCAGCTTGCTAGGCTGGGTAGGTTTAGCTGTTCTCCTCCCTGTTTATAGTCCCACAGCCAGACGCTAGTCTACTTTCTGTTTAACGTCCCCTAGCCAGATAAGATACAGATGTGTTAGTAGATGTAGATGATTGTAGTTGACTCTAAATGGGACCTAAATGATGACAACCTACCTTTCTCTTCTGTTCTCAGGGACCCCCCCCCCCCCCCCCGCCAGCTTGCGAGGCTGGGTAGGGTTAGCTGTTCTCCTCCCTGTTCATAGTCCCACAGCCAGACGCTAGTCGTCTTTCTGTTTAACGTCCCCTAGTCAGATAAGATACAGATGTGTTAATAGATGTAGAATAATGTAGATGATTGTAGTTGACTCTAATGCGTCGGTGGTACTTAAGTGTAGGTAATTGTTTATACTGCTCGAATAGGACTGAAGTTTAAATTTAAAGTTTATCTAAGGGGGACACGGTTAGGCCAGAGGTAACGCGCTCGCTTGCCAAGAAGAAGATCCCGGGTTCGAATCCCACCATCGACGAAAATTTGCACTCGTTTTTCGATTGCAAATATTTCTGGTTTTCTCGTGTTGACCGAGCACCTAATTGTGAAGTATTGCAGTGTTTCTTAATTAGTTTGGCCCGCGGAACCCTTTTCAAAAGGTGAACATCTTTGCGGAACCCTCAACTTTCAAGATTGCACCCCCACCCCCCTTATTATAAAAATACAACATGGGAGGTGATAGTGGGCGTGGCCTGTCTAACCACCTGCCTCCTGTGTGTCGATAAATCGGACGGGGACGCCGCTTCAACCGCGGGCGACCGATGTTCGGCCGGACACTCGTGGAGTCGCGAGTGTATTGTACATCAGGTGAGTCCGTGGGTTCGATTCCCGCCCGGGGCGGATTTTATCCAGAACGGATCGTTCGCGGAACGGCTGGCTTTTTCCTATCCTGTATTCCTTCTCTCTTCTATTTTGGGACGATAAGACCTTAGCAGTTATAGTTCCCTCTGTCAAACCTGTTTAAAAAAAAAATCTCTCGGGTTGCCATGGCAACGGGAAAAGTGCGTTAAAAAATGGCGCTGCCCCCGGGTCATGTTAGGAGTTAGGTAGCGCGCTAAAATAAGGGTTTGTCCCTAAAATGAATAGCTGACGTGACCCCCAACACGAATAGCTCATCCCTAAAGAAAATTTAGCTGTACAAAATTGCACTCGTATTTAGATTGCAAAGCCAGCCTAGTTAGCTTGGTTGGTAGTGCATCTGCCTTGTAAGCGCAAGGCCGCGGGTTCGATTCCCGCCCGGAGCGGATTTTATCCTGATGGGATAATGTTCGTTCTCGGAACGACTGGCTTCCTCCTATCCTGTCTTCCTTCTCTCTTCGATTTCGGGACGATAAAAATAATAATAATAATATCTAAAATTGTTGGAATATTTTGTAGATAGATAGTTTATTTTATTATTTATTTCATTTCTTTCTTTTTTGTTATTGTTATTAATTTATTATTTTGTAATTGTTTTTTCCTCTCTTCTTTTGTTAATCTTGCTGTTCTGTATATATTTATTGTACCTAACCTTTTTTTGTCGTACCCTCTTTGTGTGCTACTCTTTACCCTTTTGTTTTCTCTTTTGCAGGAATACCTTCCGGCCGACATGGTCGTAATGACCATCATCCGATGTGCGGCAGTTCTCTATACGTTCTACCAATTCCGCAATTTGCATCGCATGGGCTCTAAATACATTATGGGTAAGTTACGTCAGTTTATAACCTGGTAAAGATCTTTAGAGACTTGGGTTTTACCCTCCATTGGGCGATAAGCTACCTGCCTCCTCAATTCAATCTCACCCAGCTGACCCAGCCTGCGTGGGGCCGGAAAAAGCTAGCAGCACGCGATGGCCCGGTCACCCATTCGGATACCAACGACGCAACGTAGCTTAACTTCAGTGATCCTTCGGAAACTGGTGTAATCAACGTGCTCTCGCCGCCGGCTATGCAGCGTTTATACGAGTCACATGAACACACCTCGGCTGGGATTGAACCCACGCCCTCCTCGTGCCTCTTTTGAAATCAATCTCCATATTTCCATCTATTTTAGTATCTTCTCCATCATATTCTTTTTACACTGGTAATGCTGTCACTGGTTTCTACTGGATTTGAGTAGCTATTCAATTGTACTCACGAGGCTGAGTAAACCCCGAACTCCAAGCACAAAGCCGAAAAAAAAACTTCCACCAATAAAGCCTTGTTTAGACTGCCCTGTTGGGTAAGGTATATTCTATTCTATCAAGATACAGTTCTCATATCTTACCTTGTAAGTTTGAAGTAATATCAATAGACCCTGAAGTGCATTGACATTCCATCAGTAAACTTTGCACGAGGAAAATCAGTACCAAATGAACGCGCCAGAGATAGTATCGCATTTTGCGAACGTGAAATTTCAATCGTTCTCGGAACGGCTGGCTTTCTCCTATCCTGTTTTCCTTTTCCCTTTGATTTCGAGACCACAAGACCTTCGTTGTTACGTAGACTGTAGAGGAATTAAACTTATTGGGGAAAAAATTTGGTACCAGACTTTGTAGAGGAATTAAACCTCTTGGGAAAAAAATGGTACCAGACTTGAGTAGTTCGCAATCGATCAATTTGTCTGCCTCACTGTTCAACAGGTCTGCCTTGGAAATTTCATTTTTTCTAGGAAATCCTCTTCTTCTCCCAGGAAATATCCTGCACCTATTTTTTTTATTTTCAGAAAAACACACCCGTTTTTAAGGGGTTTAACGCGACCGTTTTGTCTTGGTTGCAAGGTCAGGACTACCGAGAAAATCCCCAAATCGGAAAGTCGGGAATTTTTCCGAACATAAATTTATAATTATGTAATTATTTATTTATGCGTCTTATTTATTTAATCAATTGACGATTTCAAATTTATAAGTAAACACAGAGTATAGGTACAACAAAAGAATTTCAATTATTAAAAAATATCGAAAGAAACTCAAATTTCGTGAAAATATCTTGAATAAAAGAAAAGGCACTTCCAATGTATCAATTATCGACCAATTCAATCGATTAAATTTACGACTTGACCAAATGCGACATTGATGGAGATACTCATAGGTTTATGTCCTAAAACAGGGTGGGCAGTACTACTGAATTATCATAACAAACTAGTTAGTTCACCTCTATGTCTACGAAGTATAATAACGTCAAGTCAGACCACTTTCTCCCAAGTGTTGTAAAGAATAAACTACACTCTCCATTTAGAATGTATAGCAGACCAGTTTGTTCTACTATCTAATATTCTTAGGCCAGCCATACACTATCAGGTAGACTTGACAGGCGGACCTGATCAGGTGTACCTGTTAGGTCTACCTTGTGTGGTCTGTGTCGTAGCATGCCCATCCCGTAGTATGCCTCTCATCAGATGAGCGAGATACACTACTTCTCATTTTTTGTGCTGGGTCAACATGAGAACACCAGAAAGTAACCCGGTGAATCGGATTTTATGGAAGTGCATATTGCATATGCATTTGCATGTTTTGGCACTTTTTCGACGATTATGCATATAATAGAGAATTTCAGCATATAGTGCAGAATCCAATCCCTAGCCATTACTATTTTTTTTTAATATTACTGTTGTTATTACTATTATTTTTTTTTTATTTTGATTGCAGGCATAGCGAGTTTGTTCACCGTATGTTCCAGTTTTGTGTTCAGCTCCACCGTTATCAATTTCCTTCGCGGCGACCTTTCCGACCTTAAGTAAGCATCTCTCTAAAGTTTAACAACCTAAGGCTAGCCACTCACTATCAAGTAGACCTAACAGGTACACCTGATCAGGTCCATCTGTCAGGTATACCTGATCAGGTCCATCTGTCAGGTCTACCTGATATCTCATGAGCACACACGCACTGTCAGATAGTTTATTCATCGACCTATCGAAAGCCACACTGCTTGCTCAATTTGCCCTCTCCTCTCCCTCCCAAGAGGAAGTAAAGAGGAACATTGCCCGTGGTATGGCCCTATTGGGGCCCACTATAACGCTGGACACCATTGTAGAAGCGCTGGTCATTAGTGTGGGAACGCTTTCTGGTGAGTAAACTAGGAACTAATACAGAGTGTTCGAAAAGTCTTGGAACCTCTAAATATTTATTGAACTGCAATTTTCGAAGTAGTCGCCAAATTTTGGCCGGAGCTAAGGTCGGCCCCAGGGAGGTTCAACTTCAAAATCTTAAAGCCCTTACAACTGCAATTTTCGAAGTAGTCGCCAAATTTTGGCCGGAGCTAAGGTCGGCCCCAGGGAGGTTCAACTTCAAAATCTTAAAGCCCTTAAAAAACGTAGTACTTTGATATAAAAGTTTGAGCTCGATCTAACGACCAGGGCCGGAGTAATGGCCTATTCAAATTTTCATTATTCCATGTTCTCCCGCCAATAGGGGAAGCACCAAAAATGGGAAATTCATATTGATTGGTGATTTGTGCTTCAAATAGGTGCCACTAATGGTTCATATTGAAATTCGGACCCAAAAATGAAATTTAAACATTCGGCCCTGATGGCCTCCGGGGGTGAAAATGGATGTTTCAAACATACGTCAATGTGCGCACTCAGGCGGACGGCGCTAAATAGTGTCGAAAGCTGCGCCACTTGCGCGCAATCCGAGATAGTTCGGAGAGCGCGTTGCGCAGCCTGCGTTCCTTGGAGGGGAGAGAACAGTGTTGCCGGATCAAGCTGACGGCGCTAAATAGTGTCGAAAGCTGCGCCATTTGCGCGCAATCCGGGATAATTCTGATAGGGCGTTGCGTAGCCTGCGTTCCTTGGAGGGGAGGGAACAGTGTTGCCGGATTTGGCCGTTCTCGGAGTATTTGCGACATACGAGATGTTGTAGCTTCGCCGTCACTAAGTCCCTGCCTGGTTGGGCTGCAAATGAAATAAAATCAGCATTAACTTGAATTGAAATTATTAGTATTTATCGTAAGGATTTTTTTTTCTTTTTTTTTTTTTTCAAAGGATATACATAAAATACAGAACAAAGGAACATTTAACAAAACCAGCCAGCCTAGTTAGCTTGGTTGGTAGGGCGTCTGCCTTGTAAGTGCTAGGCCGCGGGTTCTCGGAACGGCTGGCTTTCTCTTAGCCTGTCTTCCTTCTCTCTTCGATTTCGGGACGATAAGACCTTGGCAGTAAGAGTCTTCTCAGGGTGAACATTTCCAGGGTTCCGAATCGCAAGCTTTCCGTAGGTGTTATCCGTGTTACGGAAAACTCGACTCAACTTCCACAAGGAAAATAGGACCAGAATTAAAATAATAATAAGAATTATGAGTATGCATTAATTATTCAATAAATAAATGGAGAACTTTCCTTCCCAAAGCTTCAGAACCTTCTAGGAGGACGCTAGGCCGCGGGTTCTCAGAACGGCTGGCTTTCTCCTATCCTGTCTTCCTTCTCTCTTCGATTTCGGGACTATAAGACCCTAGCAGTGAGAGTCTTCTCAGGGTGAACATTTCCAGGGTTCCGAATCGCAAGCTTTCCGTAGGTGTTATCCGTATTACGGAAAATTCGACTCAACTTCCACAAGGAAAATAGGACCAGAATTAAAATAATAATGAGAATTATGAGTATGCATTAATTATTCAATAAATAAATGGAGAACTTTCCTTCCTAAAGCTGCAGAACCTTCTAGGAGGACATAAAGGAGCCAGCAAAACGGTAATACCAATTAATAAAATGAAAATGTTAATTATTTTAACTTGTTAATAAAACTTTACATATGAAATAAGAATACTAATTTAGTGATTCTAAATTATTCATGAATCTTGTGGTAAAGCAGAGCTTTTTTATAACTCTAATGGATATCACATAATTACTAAGTGCCTCTTTTGAAATCAATCTCCATATTTCCATCTATTTTAGTATCTTCTCCATCATATTCTTTTTACACTGGTAATGCAGTCACTGGTTTCTACTGGAGTACTGGATTTGAGTAGCTATTCAATTGTACTCACGAGGCTGAGTAAACCCCGAACTCCAAGCACAAAGCCGAAAAAAACTTCCACCAATAAAGCCTTGTTTAGACTGCCCTGTTGCGTAAGGTATATTCTATTCTATCAAGATACAGTTCTCATATCTTACCTTGTAAGTTTGAAGTAATATCAATAGACCCTGAAGTGCATTGACATTCCATCAGTAAACTTTGCACGAGGAAAATCAGTACCAAATGAACGCGCCAGAGATAGTATCGCATTTTGCGAACGTGAAATTTCAATCGTTCTCGGAACGGCTGGCTTTCTCCTATCCTGTTTTCCTTTTCCCTTTGATTTCGAGACCACAAGACCTTCGTTGTTACGTAGACTGTAGAGGAATTAAACTTCTTGGGAAAAAAATTTGGTACCAGACTTTGTAGAGGAATTAAACCTCTTGGGAAAAAAATGGTACCAGACTTGAGTAGTTCGCAATCGATCAATTTGTCTGCCTCACTGTTCAACAGGTCTGCCTTGGAAATTTCATTTTTTCTAGGAAATCCTCTTCTTCTCCCAGGAAATATCCTGCACCTATTTTTTTTATTTTCAGAAAAACACACCCGTTTTTAAGGGGTTTAACGCGACCGTTTTGTCTTGGTTGCAAGGTCAGGACTACCGAGAAAATCCCCAAATCGGAAAGTCGGGAATTTTTCCGAACATAAATTTATAATTATGTAATTATTTATTTCTGCGTCTTATTTATTTAATCAATTGACGATTTCAAATTTATAAGTAAACACAGAGTATAGGTACAACAAAAGAATTTCAATTATTAAAAAATATCGAAAGAAACTCAAATTTCGTGAAAATATCTTGAATAAAAGAAAAGGCACTTCCAATGTATCAATTATCGACCAATTCAATCGATTAAATTTACGACTTGACCAAATGCGACATTGATGGAGATACTCATAGGTTTATGTCCTAAAACAGGGTGGGAAAGATTTAAATATATCTAAAAATCTATTCGAATTTGGGCCTGTCCAACTTCAAAGGTTAATTTTCACTATTTGTAATATGTGTCCCCCATAATATGTCAAAATATCCAAGACCTTGGTTAGACTGCGGGAGTAAAGGGACTTTTCAGTCCTATCCCAGCAGGATAAACAAGGTATATTCTATTCTAAAAAAAAAAACTACTGAATTATCATAACAAACTAGTTAGTTCACCTCTATGTCTACGAACTATCATAACGTCAAGTCAGACCACTTTCTCCCAAGTGTTGTAAAGAGTAAACTACACTCTCCATTTAGAATGTATAGCAGACCAGTTTGTTCTACTATCTAATATTCTTAGGCCAGCCACACACTATCAGGTAGACTTGACAGGCGGACCTGATCAGGTGTACCTGTTAGGTCTACCTTGTGTGGTCTGTGTCGTAGCATGCCCATCCCGTAGTGTGCCTCTCATCAGATGAGCGAGATACACTACTTCTCATTTAGGTGCTGGGTCAACATGAGAACACCAGAAAGTAACCCGGTGAAATATTTGCAATTGAAAAACGAGTGCAAATTTTTGTCGATGGTGGGATTCCTTCCTTCTGCAGGGCAAGCAAGCGCGAATTTCCTAGCCCCCAAGCTCGTGCACAAAGTCCCCAAGCTAGACGTTCATTAAGAATAAGAAGACCCCCGATTAGACTGGGTGATTACATCTGTTTCTAAGGGGGGAGATGTTATGTATTGGCTTGAGTTTGTGATCTGCAGATGCATTAGGGAGGAGAAGGAGAAAGTGAGAGGGGGGGGAGAGGAAGGAGAGGCAGAGAGAGGAGATAATGTCCTAATTAGATCTTCCCAATCAATGATGCGAAATAATCGAAATGCGAAATTAAAAATAGATTGTAAAACGTTGTGGAAAAAAAAAAAAAAATCTGGTGTGAACATCACACGACTTTCATCCGATTACATTTTCCCTTCCTATTTCCTATAGGATACCCATCTTCATGTTTAGATCTTTGATGTTAGTTTGCTCTCAGTTATATACCGTGCTAACCGTATAATAGTATATTTGATGCGATAAAAGTGCATGTAGAATTGTAGACATGTAACGGATACCAGGAACAAACACTGGAAAAACGTCATACTGGATAATTTACAATGACTATTAATCGGATTATTACTAGGGATCGGATTTTATGGAAGTGCATATTGCATATGCATTTGCATGTTTTGGCACTTTTTCGACGATTATGCATATAATAGAGAATTTTAGCATATAGTGCAGAATCCAATCCCTAGCCATTACTATTTTTTTTAGTATTACTGTTGTTATTACTATTATTTTTTTTTATTTTGATTGCAGGCATAGCGAGTTTGTTCACCGTATGTTCCAGTTTTGTGTTCAGCTCCACCGTTATCAATTTCCTTCTTTCCTATAGGATAAAGAAAGTAAAAATTAAATTTCATATAAAAAATGAAATATTTCTATCAAGACAATTTTGATTGAAAAGGTGGTATTTTTTAAGATGGGATTATCAGTGCCAATTGTTGTCCAATTTAACTGGAATGTTACTGAACGTCAGAGGTTTTACCACAAGACTAGTTTTAGGACATATTGCTGAGTTCGTACATTTGACTAACTGGAACTTGGCCTGGTGCACTGCCGTGCGCTCACATTCAGTCATAACATAAGGCCAGCCGCTCGCTATGAGGTAGACCTGACAGGTACGGCTGAAAAGGTCCGGCTGTCAGGTCTGCCTCATACCTGATGAGTACACATACTATCAGGTAGACTAGACCTGACACCTGATCAGGTCTACCTGATAGTGAGTGGCTTGCGTCCTTCGTCTCAAAAAATTAGTTTCAATTCTTTAATTGAAAAATTCAGCCATTAGTGAGCCAAATAAAAATAGACTTGAATATTGTATATTGTGATGAGAAATAATAGATCAAGGCCAGGAACTGCAGACTACAAGATGGTGAAAACACTCACGTGAGTTCATAAAATAGGAACGTGGTATCCCTGCCGCCGTTTTAATTTCGTAGCAATGAAACAACTGCTACATCAGACTCGTGTGGTCTGTGTCGTAGCATGCCCATCCCGTAGTATGTCCCTCAGCAGATGGTGGGCGAGAAGAAACACAATAGGTACTTCCCATATAGGTGCTGGGTCAATACGAGAACACCAGAAAATAACCCGCTGAAATATTTGCAATTGAAACATGAGTGCTTTTTATTATTATTATTTTTTTTTTAGAAGCTTTATCATTTTCAATTTAACAAAAGATCTCTGTATTTTAAAATGTTGTCATAAATGAAGAAATTGATAAATGATTAAATAATGCAAAGTGTGGAATGTTGTTAAAACAAGAATATGCAATTAAAACCAAGTGAGGGATATGCCTCTCATCAGATGAGCGAGATACACTACTTCTCATTTTTTGTGCTGGGTCAACATGAGAACACCAGAAAGTAACCCGGTGAATCGGATTTTATGGAAGTGCATATTGCATATGCATTTGCATGTTTTGGCACTTTTTCGACGATTATGCATATAATAGAGAATTTCAGCATATAGTGCAGAATCCAATCCCTAGCCATTACTATTTTTTTTTAATATTACTGTTGTTATTACTATTATTTTTTTTTTATTTTGATTGCAGGCATAGCGAGTTTGTTCACCGTATGTTCCAGTTTTGTGTTCAGCTCCACCGTTATCAATTTCCTTCGCGGCGACCTTTCCGACCTTAAGTAAGCATCTCTCTAAAGTTTAACAACCTAAGGCTAGCCACTCACTATCAAGTAGACCTAACAGGTACAAAAAAAAAGGAAAAAAAGGGTTTATCAGATTTAGTCAGCCTGCGTTTTTGCTGGAGTTTTTGGAGCGGGGCAGACCTTTATTTCCGCAGTCTAACTTCAAGAATAAACGGACTTTTCAGTCCTATTCTTGTTCTCTGAAACTCGATTCCTCTCGTTCTTCCTATGGTTTAGTAGAGCTATCTTGGCAAAGGATTTTTTTTCTTCAATTTTCATTTCAAGGAGCTTCAGAAAATGGGGCTTCTGTATATTCGATTCCTTTAATGAAAAGAAATGTAAAGCTTCAGCCTGAACTGTGTAACAGACCCTGTATTAATAGGGTCAGTGATGCATTAGGGAGGAGAAGGAGAAAGAGAGAGGGGGGAAAGAGGAAGGAGAGGGAGAGAGAGGAGATAATGTCCTAATTAGATCTTCCCAATCAATGATGCGAAATAATCGAAATGCCATTTAATTAAAAATAGATTGTAAAACGTTGTGGAAAAAAAACTGGTGTGAACATCACACGACTTTCATCCGATTGCATTTTTCCCTCCCTATTTCCTATAGGATAAAGAAAGTAAAAATCAAATTTCACATAAAAAATGAAATATTTCTATCAAGACAATTTCGATTAAAAAGGTGGTATTTTTTAAAATGGGATTATCAGTGCCAATTGTTGTCCAATTTAACTGGAATGTTACTGAACGTCAGAGGTTTTACCACAAGACTAGTTTTAGGACATATGTATTGCTGAGTTCGTACATTTGACTAACTAAAACTTGGCCTGGTGCACTGCCGTGCGCTCACATTCAGTCATAACATAAGGCCAGCCGCTCGCTATGAGGTAGACCTGACAGGTACGGCTGAAAAGGTCCGGCTGTCAGGTCTGCCTGATACCTGATGAGTACACACACTGTCAGGTAGACCTGACACCTGATCAGGTCTACCTGATAGTGAGTGGCTGGCTTCCTTCGTCTCAAAAAATTATGACATATTATATAAAGTTTTAATTAATTGAAAAATTCAGCCATTAGTGAGCCAAATAAAAATAGACTTGATTGAATATTGTAGATTCTGATGAGAAATAATAGATCAAGGCCAGGAACTGCAGACTACAAGATGGTGAAAACACTCACGTGAGTTCATAAAATAGGAACGTGGTAGAAAACGTGTTTGGACAGACTCATTAGCTAATTAATCTCATTATATATTCGAAAATTTAATTTAATCTGATTAATCCAATATTAATGATGAATAATAATTGCATGTAAATTTTGGATGTGTCCCATGTAATT
Source organism: Diaphorina citri (assembly GCF_000475195.1). Classification (NCBI taxonomy): domain Eukaryota; kingdom Metazoa; phylum Arthropoda; class Insecta; order Hemiptera; family Psyllidae; genus Diaphorina; species Diaphorina citri. Next base: position 28,063 of record NW_007378993.1, read on the forward strand.
TTCCATTGGATTTAATAAAGAAGAAAAAAAAAAAAAAAAAAGAGTGTTTCCCTGCGCCGTTTTAATTTCGTAGCAATGAAACAACTGCTACATCAGACTCGTGTGGTCTGTGTCGTAGCATGCCCATCCCGTAGTATGTCCCTCAGCAGATGGTGGGCGAGAAGAAACACAATAGGTACTTCCCATATAGGTGCTGGGTCAATACGAGAACACCAGAAAATAACCCGGCTGAAATATTTGCAATTGAAACATGAGTGCATTTTTATTATTATTATTTTTTTTTTAGAAGCTTTATCATTTTCAATTTAACAAAAGATCTCTGTATTTTAAAATGTTGTCATAAATGAAGAAATTGATAAATGATTAAATATGCAAAGTGTGGAATGTTGTTAAAACAAGAATATATGCAATTAAAACCAAGGTGAGGATTTTGTTTAATTGCCTATTATTTATCAAACAATATTAACATTGATCAACAATAAATAACAAGTACAAAAAAATAATTAATAATAAAAAAAAAAATAATAATAATCGATAATATCAATAGAAAAAGATAAAGAAGAACAAGAAGAGAATAAGTAAAGACTAACAAGAATGTGAATATATGTAATAATGTTTTTATGTTTTATTTTTTTTTTTTTTTTTTTTTTTTTTGAAGAGGTTTGACAGAGATGTAATGCTATGGTATTATCGTAATAAATGAAGAAGATGAGATACACGTTCGAGTACGAATCTATTTTTATTATTATTATTGTTATTATTATTATTATTATTTTTAATTTTGTTCTTTTCTATTTTTTGTTTTCAGGTGTTCGTCGTATTGAAATGTTATGTTACTACGCCATCATGTCTGTTCTAGTCAACTATATCGTATTCATGTCGTTCTATCCTGCCTGCCTGTCCTTAATCTTAGAGGTAAGTGTTAGTACGTAAGTCAATGTGATTCAGTAACTCTTTCTATTTTTTTTCTCTCTTCCCGTTTTTCCGGTGATATTTCCTGGAATTTTTGTCTTTTGGAAACGAGGTAGAAAATATTTTTTTTTTTCTGTATAAAATAAGAGTAGGTTTTTTTTTTTTTTTCTTTTCAAGTGCAATTAATAGAAAAAAATCCAGTCTGGCTAGGGGACGTTAAACAGAGAGTAGACTAATGTCTGGCTGTGGGACTATAAACAGAGCGGAGTACAGCTAACCCCAACCAGCTATAGTCCCACAGCCAATAGTTTTAAAGGGCTCACTCTGCATTTAAGGAACAAGCTGGGCCCGTCCCTCCGGGAATTATTTAGTCCGTAGTTTATTCGATCAATACCTATGTACCTACCTAATTTGTTTAATATTCAGTTTATTATTATTCTTGATTTGATTTTTCGATTTTACTTTCATGTAAGTATACCTACCTAATTTGTTTAATATTCAGTTTATTATTATTCTTGATTTGATTTTTTGATTTTACTTTCATGTAATGAGAATCAAGACCAGATCCCGTTCTCCCTTTATTCCCAATATGAGGTTTAAGTCACCCATCCATTTATTGGCCTTGCTCGGCGTAGCTTAACATAGATGACGCTGAAACCGGTCTTAAAATAACGACTGAAGTGTTATCTAAAACTTTCTCGCTTTGAGTTCATAGGTTGTCGCGACAAATTTCAAGATCAGATAGCCTGCGTTCCTTGGAGGGGAGGGAACAGTGTTGCCGGATTTGGCCGTTCTCGGAGTATTTGCGACATACGAGATGTTGTAGCTTCGCCGTCACTAAGTCCCTGCCTGGTTGGGCTGCAAATGAAATAAAATCAGCATTAACTTGAATTGAAATTATTAGTATTTATCGTAAGGATTTTTTTTTCTTTTTTTTTTTTTTCAAAGGATATACATAAAATACAGAACAAAGGAACATTTAACAAAACCAGCCAGCCTAGTTAGCTTGGTTGGTAGGGCGTCTGCCTTGTAAGTGCTAGGCCGCGGGTTCTCGGAACGGCTGGCTTTCTCTTAGCCTGTCTTCCTTCTCTCTTCGATTTCGGGACGATAAGACCTTGGCAGTAAGAGTCTTCTCAGGGTGAACATTTCCAGGGTTCCGAATCGCAAGCTTTCCGTAGGTGTTATCCGTGTTACGGAAAACTCGACTCAACTTCCACAAGGAAAATAGGACCAGAATTAAAATAATAATAAGAATTATGAGTATGCATTAATTATTCAATAAATAAATGGAGAACTTTCCTTCCCAAAGCTTCAGAACCTTCTAGGAGGAAATAAAGGAGCCAGCAAAACGGTAATACCAATTAATAAAATGAAAATGTTAATTATTTTAACTTGTTAATAAAACTTTACATATGAAATAAGAATACTAATTTAGTGATTCTAAATTATTCATGAATTACTTGTGGTAAAGCAGAGCTTTTTTACAACTCTAATGGATATCACATAATTACCAAGTGCCTCTTTTGAAATCAATCTCCATATTTCCATCTATTTTAGTATCTTCTCCATCATATTCTTTTTACACTGGTAATGCGGGGCTCAACCACTTTTTTTTTTCTTCGCTGATAAAGGAAGTTCGAAACACGCTGATTGCAATAGAAATGCTTAAAATTTCATATTTGTTTCTTTCGAGTAACTTCCGTGGCCGAGTGGGTATCACACTAGGCTTGCACTCCGGAGGTCCCGGGTTCGATTTTCGGAGGGGTCAGAGTTTTCTTCGGCTCTTTAATCGATTAGCGACCAGTGGCGGCAGTGTACAAAAGATTGATAATACGACCAGATGAAAACTAATAGTAAAGAAGACTCTTGATAATGCTGTGATACCCACTGAAGTTGTGGAAGAGCTCAATCAGCTTTAACTTCCAAAAATATAAAAGAAAAGCAGGTGCTGAACCAAAATTTAGAAAATCAACCAGCAATTTTGGAGCACAACTCAATTTTTTTTTTTTTTTGCAGATTTGCATGCCCCAAGACAAGGTATATTCTATCTGTTCTTTTTTCTTCACAAATGGGTGACTTTGACTGTTTTCTTCTTCACAGATGGGTGACTCTGCGCGCAGATCAGCTGGTGATTGTGACTCTCCTCTCTGCCCTCCTCATCAAGTTCATTTTCTTCGAGCAAGACAAGAGCGGTCTGGTGTCCAAAGCCCTCAATGCTTCCCCCCATGTAACCGTGTCAAGTAAGCTTTGTCTTTTATCTTTATGTTGTTGTTTTCAAATGCTCGGAGTTGACTATTAGGTCATTTTCCTTATACAGTAGAACCCCTATTTTATGAACCTCGGTTATATGAACCCTCGATTATATGAACTTTTATATGGACCCCGATTTTATGAACTATCCTTTGTCCCAATTAGTTCATAAAATCCGGGTTCTATATGAATTTGATGGCACATTCGTTCTCTTTTGACAAAATTTTTGATGGCAAATTTGAGGAAATCAGGCTGTATGTCGTAAATTATAGGTGTAAAAAAAAGTGGATATAACTACGAAATTTTTTGATATTGGCTTGTTACAGGCGCATATTTCGTGAACTATCATTCCTAGAACCCTTACATGTACACCGATTGATTTCTCGTGAAAAGTTACATAGGAAAGACTCCTTGGGTTTTTTTACTATTGTAATAATAAAGGAAGGACGGACTAAAAAGCACAAGTCCTCACGATGGTTGACTGCGGTTCAGGACGAGCCAATCAAACATATGTAGCTAGAGACCATCACCCCGGTGTATGGCAGATACAAAAAAGATATCTTTTATTTATTCTGACATCACCATTCGGCTACAGCTGAAGCCGCTACAACAATAGAATAGAATACGGTTTGGACAGCTCGAAAATTGTTTTTGACATGAAATCTTACGAATAAGCAAAATTAAAAAGCAATTATTTTGATCATTAATGTTCTTTTGATCTGTTCTGGCTGGGGGACGTTAAACAGGGAGCATACCAGCCTGACTTTCCCTTGCTGAAGAAATAGCAAAGCTTGAGTGCGAAGGGCATCCACTTGTAAAATTTGTAGCCAAAACCAAACGTCAGCCCAAAGCAATCACCCTATTTAGATCTGATTGGGAGGCTGACGAAAAACGCCGACCCCGTCTGTACACAGGAAAAGGCGAAGAAAAAGAATAAGAAGATTAATGTTCTTTTGATATGTTCTTCAGCTTTCCAAATCGGACCAAGACACGGAGCGGCCCGTGTGGTATTTCAAATCGGCAGAATTCGTGAGGGCACTCAAAGAAGAAGGCAAGAAACCAAACCCGGTGGTACAACACGTGAAGGTCATCATGTCCGCGAGTCTAATGATCGTGCATGTGCTCAGGTGAGTAGAATCAGTGAAATTTAGTAGAATGTGTGAAACTTAGTAGAATCTGTGAAATATAGTATAATTCGCGAAATATAGTAGAATCCGCGAAATATAGTAGAATTCGTGAAATATAGTAGAATCCGTGAAATATAGTAGAATCCGTGAAATATGGTAGAATTCGCGAAATATAGTAGAATCCGTGAAATGTAGTAGAATCCGTGAAATATAGTAGAATCCGTGAAATATAGTAGAATTCGTGAATTATAGTAGAATTTGTGAAATGTAGTAGAATCCGTGAAATATAGTAGAATCCGTGAAATAGAGTAGAATTCGTGAAATAGAGTAGAATCCGTGAAATATAGTAGAATCCGTGAAATATAGTAGAATTCGTGAAATAGAGTAGAATCCGTGAAATATAGTAGAATCCGTGAAATATAGTAGAATTCGTGAAGGCGCTCGACTGGTTAACAGGAGGGCGTGGGTTCAATCCCAGCCGAGGTATGGAATTTTATCCTCAATATAATTTGTCCGTGAAATGTAATCCAAAAGTTGCAGCTCCGGCCTTACCTTGTGGCCGCAACGCAAAATCTTAAATGAGAAACCCCTACTTCTGACATATCTTATCGAAGGCCTTTGAAAACGTAGTCTTTTGGTACAGGTTTGAGCTCGATCCGACAAGCTGAGCCGAAGCTATGACCTTTGAATTTTTACATGTTCTTCCCAGCCTAGTTAGCTTGGTTGCTAGCGCGTCTGCCTTGTAAGCGCTAGGCCGCGGGTTCGATTCCCGGCCGGGGCGGATTTTATCCTGATGGGATAATGTTCGTTCTCGGAACGGCTGGCTTTCTCCTATCCTTCCTCCTCTCTTCGCTTCCGGGATAATAAGACCTCGGCAATTACAGTTCCCTCTACCAAACCTGTTTAAAAAAACTACGTGCTAGCCTAGTTAGCTTAGTTGGTAGTGCGTCTGCCTTGTAAGCGCTAGGCCGCGGGTTCGATTCCCGCCCGGGGCGGATTTTATCCTGATGGGATAATGTTCGTTCTCGGAACGGCTGGCTTTCTCCTATCCTGTCTTCCTTCTCTCTTCGATTTCGGGACGACTGCGTCTGCCTTGTAAGCGCTAGGCCGCGGGTTCGATTCCCGCCCGGGGCGGATTTTATCCTGATGGGATAATGTTCGGGTGGCGCGTCTGCCTTGTAAGCGCTAGGCCGCGGGTTCGATTCCCGCCCGGGACGGATTTTATCCTGATGGGATAATGTTCGTTCTCGCAACGGCTGGCTTTCTCCTATCCTGTCTTCCTTCTCTCTTCGATTTCGGGACGATAAGACCATAGCAGTTAAAGTTCCCTCTGTCAAACCTCTGTCTCGGCATTCCTGCGGAACCGCTCTTCCGATCTATCGTTTAAGAGAACCTCTACAAACCTGTTGAAAAAAAAAAACTACGTAAAGCCAAGCCTAATATTTGCCTCTCAAATATGTTTGTTTATTTTTGGCCGCCTAGATGGCTAATACTGATAGTTTTTTTCTTCGTGATTTGGTATTTTTCGCGAAACGCTCGCCTGGTAATTAGAAGGGTGTGCGTTCAGTCCCAGGCGAGGTATGAAATTTTATCATCAACATTATTTAAGAAGGCAAAGGGATTCTTTTGTCTAATAAAAAAATAATTTCCTTTAAATTTGGCAAAATGCTCATCACATGAAAAAACCTTATTTTTTTATTTATTATTATTATTATTATTTTTTTTTTTTTTGCAATATTATCTCGTGATTGCCCAGATAGTATAACCTGTACGGATACTAACCACGAGCAGCGTTGCTTAACTTAACTTGATTGATCTTTTTTTCTTTTTTTAAAAAATAAGTTTCCATTTATATTTGATTGACAAAAAACTCAGAACATACATTTTTCATATAAATGGTATACCCACCCGTATAAGCAGAGCTTGTGCCACGGATGGGGAAAAATAATAATAGGTATAATATTAATTTTACATAATTTAGACAGCCTCCGTAGTGGAGTGGGTATCACACTATCCGGAGGTCCCGGGTTTGGTTCCCGGCAGGTGTGAAGTATTTTCGGCTCTGTGCTTGGAGTTTGAGATGCACTCAGACTCGTGAGGACGATTGAGTAGCGGTACTTCAAACGAGTAGTGGCGGCATTACCATTGTAAAAAGATTATTGAAATATGAAAAATGATTGTGAAAAAGCTGTTCTAAAACAACTTACACTTTTTTTATAGGACTTAAAGTTGGCACGTACCTTACTGTTTGGGTACCTTACTGGTTGGTACAATACCAAACAGTAAGGTACGTGCCAACTTTAAGTCCTATAAAAAAAGTGTAAGTTAAGTGTGAGTGTTGGCAAACCAAAAATGTCAGAAAATTCTTGTCCTAAAACAAATAATTTGAGATTTGATTTTGATTACATATTACATATATCCATATTAACACGTTCACTTCCTTTCTCATCCCCGACAGGTGGATTTAACGCGCACGCCGCCAACATCGTCACCTCCTCCTAGACTTCTTACGAAGACCTTATCAGTTACAGTTCCCTCTATCAAATCTGTTTGGAAAAAAAAATCCCTTCTTGTTTGATGGGGAGTTTATCGTCACTGTCTAACTGCTAAGGTTTTTAGTGACGGAGATTTTCCCCACTAATCGGGGAGAAAAAAATCCCACTAATTCTTCGCCCCTTCCCTCCTTCTAGAGTCTAGAGTAGTCTAGACTCTAGACTATTACCAAAAAATCGAACAAATAACGAATAAATTTTTTTTCACTTTTTTAACATTCCTAACCTTGAAAATACCTTGAGAACACTCCTGAAGCAATTATTTTCCCTTGTATGGAAAGTTTGGTGCAATTTTTCATTGACGTGTTTTCTAGACAATTACCAAATCTTTCCCTCCCCCCCCCCTTCCAGGTGCTCGGGCAGTGTTGCGAGAACGTGATTGGCTACATCCCGGTGCCGGTGGGCGTGGCCGGGCCCCTCCTATTGGACGACCGCGTCGTTTTCGTTCCCATGGCAACCACGGAGGGGTGTCTGGTCGCGTCGACGAAGCGCGGGTGTCGCGCAGTCAGTGTGAACGGCGTGCGCTCGCAGGTTGTCGGCGATGGGATGTCGCGCGCGCCCGTGCTGAGGTTTCCGTCTTCCCGGCGCGCAAGGTGAGTGCCTGCATTTTATTCGATTCCATTCGTATTCTATCTGTTCCAAGTTCAACGCCGGAGGCACCTCTGCCACCTAACCTTTAAAGCAGGGATTGCTCTATTATGCATAGCGGAGGGAAGATCTATAAAAGAATTACTTCGTTAATTGCCATAAACCCGAGCTGTTTCCTTGTCAGTCGACAAAAACTTTAGCTATTTTCCCAAAGTTTTAGACGAGGAGGATTCAGCTCAAAGTTCAATGAGCTTGAGATGGAATTATTCCAAGGAATAATATAAAAATCCTATCCCATCCTATTATTATGTGATCAATTGATCATATTCTCAAGTAAATCATGGTAATAGAATCTTTCTTTTTATCAACCCATTAGTGCATAGCGTCCTATTTTTAAGACGCTCAAAAAATGGCCATAACTTGGTGACAATTTCTTTTTTATGGACCAAATTGATAGAACTGAAAGTTGAAATGTTTATCTATCACCTAACATGGCCAAAATTAAGATCCGTTTCTGTTCGATTTTTTGATCGATAAGGTCAAGATTTCCCAAGAGAAATCAAATCAAAATGAATTATTATGAATATTATACTTATTCTGGTGTAATATTTTTATTATTTTCTTATTCTATTCCAATCTGTTCTATTCTATGTTACAGCGAGGCTATGGAATGGCTACAGGACTCGGACAATTTCGCCTCACTCAAGACAAGTTTCGACTCATCCTCCCGGTTTGCCAAGCTGCGCAGAATCTCCGTGCGCATTGCGGGCCATGATTTATACGTGCGCTTTGTAGCTACCACAGGCGATGCCATGGGAATGAATATGCTGTCCAAAGGTAAGACTTGCGCCAGCCACTCACTATCAGGATTCCAGAACAGGTAAGGTGGATATCGCCTTACCTGACTTTGTTTCACTGTCGGAGGAAGCACTGTGCAATATACCTCCCCTTTTAGAGATTCTCTACCATCATTGCACAGGTGACATGTTTGGCAACAATGCCTATTTTTTTGCTGCCACATTGATCTGGACACACTATAGGTGATATTCCGTTCTGTTATTTTCTAGGCACAGAGCAAGCACTAACTACAATGAGTCTGACATTTCCCGACATGGATGTTCTGTCTCTGAGTGGAAACTATTGTTCTGATAAGAAACCTGCTGCTGTCAACTGGATCGAAGGTAACTAAACTGCAACGGAGCCTGAAACCTCCTGCTTTTTTGATACCTACACTTGAAAATTTCCATGTTAGATTGTTATCATGTAAATTTTGTAGTGTACCATTGACCGGAAGCCGGCATTGATATTGTAGCAAAATATTGGGCTGCTAGGGAAAAACTACTTTATTGTCCATTTTCGGATTTGTAAACAACAGATTGATAACAAAAATGTACTGTTGCCAGCCTAGTTAGCTTAGTTGGTAGTGCGTCTGTCTTGTAAGCGCTAGGCCGCGGGTTCGATTCCCGCCCGGGGCGGATTTTATCCTGATGGGATAATGTTCGTTCTCGGAAGGCTGGCTTTCTCCTATCCTGTCTTCCTTCTCTCTTCGATTTCGGGACGATAAGACCATAGCAGTTACAGTTCCCATCGTAGGCTTTCTCCTATCCTGTCTTCCTTCTCTCTTCGATTTCGGGACGATAACTAGCAGTTACAGTTCCCTCTGCTTTCTTCCACCTGGCTTCCTTCTCTCTTCGATTTCGGGACGATAAGACCATAGCAGTTACAGTTCCCTCTGTCAAACCTCTTTAAAATGGTTCGATTCCCGCCCGGGGCGGATTTTATCCTGATGGGATAATGTTCGTTCTCGGAACGGCTGGCTTTCTCCTATCCCTCTCTTCCTTCTCTCTTCGATTTCGGGACGATAAGACCATAGCAGTTACAGTTCCCTCTGTTAAACCTCTTTAAAAAAATTCCTTCTCTCTTGATTTTGGGACGATAAGACCATAGCAGTTACAGTTCCCTCTGTCAAACCTCTTAACAAAAAAATACATGTGTTTTTTTTTTTTATCCTGATGGGATAATGTTCGTTCTCGGAACGGCTGGCTTTCTCCTATCCTGTCTTCCTTCTCTCTTCGATTTCTCTAGCAGTCACAGTTCCCTCTGTCAAACCTCTTTAAAAAAAAACTTGATATTTGCATTCGCTTAAAAAAGTACAGTTACGGAACGGCTGGCTTTCTCCTATCCTGTCTTCCTTCTCTCTTCGATTTCGGGACGATAAGACCATAGCAGTTACAGTTCCCCCTGGCTTTCTCCTATCCTGTCTTCCTTCTCTCTTCGATTTCGGGACGATAAGACCATAGCAGTTACAGTTCCCTCTGTGTTCCTATCCTGTCTTCCTTCTCTCTTCGATTTCGGGACGATAAGACCATAGCAGTTACAGTTCCCTCTGTCGGCAGGCTTTCTCCTATCCTGTCTTCCTTCTCTCTTCGATTTCGGGACGATAATCGCTTTCTCCTATCCTGTCTTCCTTCTCTCTTCGATTTCGGGACGATAAGACCATAGCAGTTACAGTTCCCTCTGTCAACTTTCTTCCACCTGGCTTCCTTCTCTCTTCGACTTCGGGACGATAAGACCATAAATGCAGTTTCTTTGTGTTATTATATCACAACTCTTGGTGCTCACTGCAGTATTGTAGGATTTTTCTCAATATCTCAATAATCCTAACATCCAATGTTTACCTACCACGCTGGCACCGGTCGCTATGCGCATTTAAAAACCACTTTTTTGGAATCAGGGCACCCCGAAACGGATATTTCCACCCATTTCCCGATTTTGAAAATTTGGACCGATTGCAATACTTTCTCATTACCTTGTATAGGTTCCCTATACGTAAAGGTAATAGAAAGTAAAAATGGAATGAAAATATCTAAATTTGAAAATAGGTATAAGTACCTAAGCTGATACCTATTGAAAAATAGTGATAACAAAATGCGTAGATAGGTACCTATTCGATCTCTTTGAGCCCCTAACCCAAATCCCTATGGTAATAAGCTCACAGCGCGTCGTGCGATATTGGTAGATGACGTCATCACGGGAGTACAGTGTTGTCGCTAGGTATGATATCGGCGTGCTTGAGACTCTCATGTTCCGAGAGCTGTATCTCACGATCTAGTGAACGCATTTTCTTCGTTTTAGTCTCAATATTTTTTTTAATTTTTATAGTTTTTTCTGAGATAATAAAAAAAAATCATGAGAATCACCAATGCCGTTTTTTGTGTTATTATATCACAACTTTGGCGCTCACTGCAGCATTGTAGGATTTTCCAAATATTTCCATAATCCCAACAACCAATATTTACTTACCATGCTAACACTGGTCGCTATGTGCATAGCTACTCATTTTCCTCACGAGGCTGAGTTGGCCCCGCAACAGCTACCGTTTTTTGTGTTATTATTTCACAACTTTGGCGCTCACTGCAGCATTATAGGATTTTCCAAATATTTCCATAATCCAAACACCCAATATTTACTTACCATGCTAACACTGGTCGCTATGTGCATAGCTACTCATTTTCCTCACGAGGCTGAGTTGGCCCCGCAACAGCTAGTCACGGAATCAATCATTTGCATGATACAAATTTTTAAACCCCGCAGGGAATCGGACCCGGGTTTCCCGCGTGCAAGGCGAGCGCAGTGACCACGACACCATGGGAGCTGACCCTTTTTTCTTTTTATTTTCGCAGGAAGTGAAGGCGAAATCACCTCGTCGTCCGCCACTACCAGCACCTCCACTTCTGCCTCCTCTTCCCCTCATCACACCTCTCCCTCCTCCACTGATCTTACCATCACCAGTCCCGATGAACGAGATGCTACAGTCACTACAATCAGATCAGTGTCTGAACTATTGGACATTTATAAAGCCACGGATAAATTAGACGGTAAGTATAAGATGTGACAAACAGACAAGAAAGAAAAAAAAAAGAGCGAAAAGACAAACAAACAATCTAACAGATAGACAAACAAACAAGCAAACAAAACACAGAAACAATCAGAGAAACACACAAACAGTCGAACAAATCAACAACTGAACAAACAAACAACAAATAAACAATCAGACAAAAAACAAACAAACAATCGATCAGACTAACAAACACAAAGAAACAAACAATCACTGATCTAACCACCACCAGTCCCGAGGAACATGATGCTACAGTAACTACTGTGCGCTCTGTGTCTGAACTATTGGACATATATATAAGGCCATTGATAAATTAGACGGTAAGTATAAGATGTGTAATCGCGAAATTCTCGCCCTCCTGCAGGCAAATCATCTGGCCGAGTACAATTTGGAGAAAGAGTTGGGCGATTATGAGCGCGGCGTGCTTATTCGAGTAAATCATCTGTTCATTTTTAATGATTTTTTTCTCATACTTTTTCTCCGTTATTTTTCTTTTCCAGGCATGAGTAATCGCGAAATTCTCGCCCTCCTGCAGGCAAATCATCTGGCGGAGTACAATTTGGAGAAAGAGTTGGGAGATTATGAGCGCGGCGTGCTTATTCAAGTAAATCATCTGTTTATTTTTAATGATTTATTTTCTCATACTTTTTCTCTCCATTATTTTTCTTTTCCAGGCATGAGTAATCGCGAAATTCTCGCCCTCCTACAAGCGAATCATCTGGCGGAGTACAATTTGGAGAAAGAGTTGGGTGATTATGAGCGCGGCGTGCTTATTCGACGACACAACTACCTGGCTCAGATGAAAAGGGGAAGCAACGTGTTTGATGAATTGCCTTACAAGAACTACGACTATTCTAAGGTAAGATCGCCTAGTTAGCTTGGTTGGTAGCGTGTCTGCCTTTAAGGCGCTAGGCCGTGGGTTCGATTCCCGCCCGGGGCGGATTTTATTCTGAACGTATAAGGTTGGTCTCGGAACGGCTGGCTTTCTCCTATCCTCTCTTTGATGTCGGGACGATAAGACCTTTGGTATTGGTATAAGTAGGGCCATCGTCTATAATAAACGCCCTTACACTGCGACCTGGTTATATCTTTTGTGACTTTCCTTTTAGTTATCTAGAAGAGCGCCCTAGATCCTAGACTTAAATGAATTTTTTTTCTCGGAATTACTGGCTTTTCCTATCCTGTCTTCATTCTCTCTTCGCTTTTGGGACAATAAAGCCTTAGGCGTTACAAACTCTATCAAACGTCTTTTAAAAAAGTCCTTTGTCACAAAATTCTTAATGGTTCGAACTTTTTTTTTTCGCACTCTACCTAACCCCTATAATTTCGTATTTTCGTTTCTTTTTCACAGTCGCCTGGATGTTCGTAGTACCAGCACGGCGGATGATGGGTCTCGTCTATCCATGATTGTCAATGATACAACCAAACCCAGTGAAGATGATCCTATACAAGGCCTGATGAGGTAAGGGTTAACGTTCGATAAAAACATTTAAGGGTTAAAACGTGATAATTTTAAAAATCAATATCACTTATCACATTGTTACAAGGCAGACGCTTTCATATATGTTTCTTTCGAGTAACCTCCGTTGCCGAGTGGGTATCACACTAGACTTGCACTCCGGAGGTCCCGGGTTCGATTTTCGGAGGGGTCGGAGTTTTCTTCGGCTCTTCAATCGATTAGCGACCAGTGGCGGCAGTGTACAAAAGATTGATAATACGACCAGATGAAAACTAATAGTAAAGGAGACTCTTGGTAATGCTGTGATACCCACTGAAGTTGTGGAAGAGCTCAATCAGCTTTAACTTCCAAAAATATAAAAGAAAAGCAGGTGCTGAACCAAACCCTAGACTTCTTACGAAGACCTTATCAGTTACCGTTCCCTCTATCAAATCTGTTTGAAAAAAAAATCCCTTCTTGTTTGATGGGGAGTTTATCGTCTCTGTCTAACTGCTAAGGTTTTTAGTGACGGTGATTTTCCCCACTAATCGGGGACAAAAAAATCCCACTAATTCTTCGCCCCTTCCCTCCTTCTAGAGTCTAGAGTCTTTGGTAATTGTCTAGACTCTAGACAATTACCAAAAAATCGAACAAAAAACGAATAATTTTTTTTTTCACTTTTTTAACATTCCTAACCTTGAAACTACCTTGAGAATAGAATAGAATAGAATATACCTTGTTTATCCTGCCAGAATGAGACTGAAAAGTCCCTTTACTCCCGCAGTCTAAACAAGGTCAGTTCACGGCGAAAATACCTAAGAATGTGTCGCCCCTGGATTTAGGTGAGTGCGCCAGAGAGAGAGAGAGAGAGAGAGAGAGATAACTTGAAATGAAATATAATACAATCAAGACGTAAGCAAGAAGAATTTTAATGAAATCAATCATACAGAAGAAAACTATTCCTGAAAAGTGCCAATGGGTAATTATAGGAACAAAAGAAAGATGTTTTTAAGTTACATTAAATAAACCATTATTACTATCATTAAGCTAGAAATATATCTTAATCAACTCAGCTTGAGTCAACTAAGCAACTCAGGTCTGGCTGAGGGACCCAGGGAGCAGACCAGTGTTTTGCTGTGGGACAATAAATAGGGACCAGAGCAGCCAAACCCTAACCAGCCTGGCTAGCTGGAGGTTACAAAGGGTTTATCATGCTTAAAAGGTAAAGCACAGGTCCTCCTAATGGTTGACTGCGGTTCGGGACGGGCCAAGTAATCTTTGCTAGAGACCATCAACCCCCCTCGGTGCAGCTACACCGCTACAACAACAACAACAACAACAACAACAACAACAACAATTCAGGTTAAAACTTAATCAACTTCATTTTGAATTTTGTCTCCATTCTTTGTCTCTTCAGGCATGAGCAATCGTGAAATTCTCGCCCTCCTACAAGCGAATCATCTGGCGGAGTACAATTTGGAGAAAGAGTTGGGAGATTATGAGCGCGGCGTGCTTATTCGACGACACAACTACCTGGCTCAGATGAAACGGGGAAGCAGTGTGTTTGATGAATTGCCTTACAAGAACTACGACTATTCTAAGGTAAAATCGCCTAGTTAGCTTTGTTGGTAGCGTGTCTGCCTTTAAGGCGCTAGGCCGTGGGTTCGATTCCCGCCCGGGGCGGATTTTATCCTGCACGTATAAGGTTGGTCTCGGAACGACTGGCTTTCTCCTATCCTCTCTTTGATGTCGGGACGATAAGACCTTTGGTATTGGTATAAGTAGGGCCATCGTCTATAATAAACGCCCAGTCAGTTTTAATTCAAGTTTTTTCCTTCCCATCAGTTCTAACTGTAGGAAAATGGCCTAATAGCTAATTCCTTTGCAGTTGTAAACAACAGCAAACAGTTCTAATTTTATTTAGTCAGTCAATATGCTTAGGAGTGACGGACATCAAGGAGAAGATTGAAGAAAGGCAACTAAGATGGTTCCAAGTTCAACGCCGGAGGCACCCTCTGCCACCTAACCTTTAAAGCAGGGATTGCTCTTTTATGCATAGCAGAGGGAAGATCTATAAAAGAATCACTTCATTATTTGCCACAAACCCGAGCTGTTTCCTTGTCAGTCGACAAAAACTTTAGCTATTTTCCCAAAGTTTTAGACGAGGAGGATTCAGCTCAAAGTTCAATGAGCTTGAGATGGAATTATTCCAAGGAATATTATAAAAATCCTATCCCATCCTATTATTATGTGATCAATCGATCATATTCTCAAGTAAATCATGGTAATAGAATCTTTCTTTTTATCAACCCATTAGTGCATAGCGTCCTATTTTTAAGACACTCAGAGAAATGGCTATACTTTGGTGATGTTTTATGGTCCAAATTATTGATAGTACCTACTGAAAGTTGAAATGTTTATCTGTCACCTAACATCATACCTATTCTGATCAAAAATCTGATCAAAATCAATATCATACCTATTCTGTTGTACTATTTTTATTATTTACTTATTCTATTCCAATCTGTTCTATTCTATTCTTACAGCGAGGCTATGGAATGGCTACAGGACTCGGACAATTTCGCCTCACTCAAGACGAGTTTTGACGCATCCTCACGCTTCGCAAAGCTGCGCAGAATCTCCGTGCGCATTGCGGGTCATGATTTATACGTGCGCTTTGTAGCTACCACAGGCGATGCCATGGGAATGAATATGCTGTCCAAAGGTAAGACTAAGACTTGCGCCAGCCACTCACTATCAGGATTCCAGAACAGGTAAGGTGGATATCGCCTTACCTGACTTTGTTTCACTGTCGGAGGAAGCACTGTGCAATATACCTCCCCTTTTAGAGATTCTCTACCACTGCACATGTGACATGTTTGGCAACAATGCCTATTTTTTTGCTGTCACATTGATCTGGACACACTATAGGTGATATTCTGTTGTGTTATTTTCTAGGTACAGAACAAGCACTAACTACAATGAGTCTGACATTTCCCGACATGGATGTTCTGTCTCTGAGTGGAAACTATTGTTCTGATAAGAAACCTGCTGCTCTTTTATTTTACAAGTATTTTTTAATTGCTTCTTATTTATTGCAAACATGTAGGTATTTCAATACATTACCCATACATATGTTGTAGGTATTATTGAAAATACAGCAACTGCAACGGAGCCTGAAACCTCCTGCTTTTTTGATACCTACACTGAAAATTTCGATGTTAGATTGTTATCATGTAAATTTTGTAGAGTACCATTGACCGGAAGCCGGCATTGATATTGTAGCAAAATATTGGGCTGCTAGGGAAAAACTACTTTATTGTCCATTTTCGGATTTGATATTGAAACTACAGTCTACAAACCTTAGAACCTGAACTTACCAACTTGGATCTTAAAAGCTTTCTATTTATTGCAGATAAATTTCATAAGTACTTATAATCTGCTTCTTATTTATTGCAAACATGTATTTTTAACACTTTCTATGTTGTAGGTAATATGTACTTATTGAAATCAGACATAGATCTTAAAAGCTTTTTATTTATTGCATATAAATTTCATAAGTACTTATTAACTGCTTCGTATTTATTGCGAATATATATTTCGTCGCTAGAAAGTCAAAGGGGCGTAAGTGACAAAAAACAAACAAATGAGGTTAACACACAGACATACTACGTTGAAGAGGTACTATTTTGTAGCAAGCAGAAACAAACACAAATGTGTTTTTCATCAATGAGATTTTTTTTTTTTCTTTCTTTTGCCTCTCCTAAAAAATTTGATAAAATCACTTACGCCCCTTTGACTTTCTAGCGGCGATTTTTATATCTACATACATAAGTCCAGTTGTATTTTCCTTTCTGGAAACTTTCTTAACCGGTTTCCTATTGGAAACTGAAATGGCGCCTTACATACATAAACCAAGAAATAACTGGATTAGACAACGGGAGAATAGGTTAAAGAAGAATAACATCCCAGAACATGACATACAAAATCGAAGACAATATCATTTGCGGACGAGACGAGCCGACCCCAGCAGTTATAACTGAAAAGGGATTAAGGCCAGGGATATATATATAGGTGGCGGGTTTGACTCCACTTTGAGGGAGGAAAAAATAGTGAAAGGGTGTCACAAGTTTATGAAACTTATTAGGAATAGAATATACCTTGTTTATCCTGCTCGAATGAGACTAAAAAGTCCCTTTACCCCAGCAGTCTAAACAAGGTCTCGTGTATTTTATGGGTTTAACATGTGTGGTGTGTGCGCGTGTGTTGTGTTGAGTTGTGTCAATTTTAATTCTATATTTCCGTTCCATTGTTTCAGAACATCTTCGTCAGCAGCCCAGGCCTCGTCAGTGAGCACCTGTGTATCCTCATGATGATCACCACTCATAGTGATCGACAGCCCAATCAGCAATCAGCATGACGAGCCTTCGATCAGTATGAGCTCACGTGACGTGATGGATTAACATCTTAAGCTGCATACCAAAGAGCTAAGAAATTTGAAACGTTGTTGTTGTTTACTAATGCAAAGGAATTGATTATTATGTCATTTTCCTACGCGCGTCCCAATAGTTTCCTACAATATCATTGCTGGCTTCCACGGCAGGGCAAGTAATTAAGTGTGCTGCATTCATGGGTGATTGATGTGAGCATAATGGGCATATTGGGGAGTCAGCTTAATGGGCATATTGAAAAATTAATTGCACTTATGTACTTTCCGTCTGCGGAAAAAACCAATGTCAACGTCAAATATTGCACCAGGGAGTTGCAATCCTGATTGGTTAGCCATAGATTCGTATAAGTATAAGATTAACCCATCTTTTGGGAAAGTTGCCCTTACACCTATAGTTCATCCAGACTGTGACAGCAATAAGTCATCAACCCAAAATGAAAGAACCAATCAGATTGCAGGAAATCCTTACATTGTTGCAATTCAGGTATATACCTTCCCCTTTCTCTACCATTGCACATGTGACATGTTTGGCAACAATGCCTATTTTTTTGCTGCCACATTGATCTGGACACACTATAAGCCTCAGAGTGGGTGTATGGAGTGAAGCTGTGTTAAGAATACTGAAATGCTTCAAGCATTTCGTAGATTCGTATAAGCCCTAACTTTTAGGGACACCTAAGCCTGAGAGTGAACACGCTAAGTACTTAACTTTTATCTTATATTATAAGAACAAGATCCATTCACTCATTCACAGTTCACATTTCATAGTTCACACACTGATCGCTCTATCTCGAGAATCTCGAAATCAATGTTCATCCATTTATAGATTTTCTTTTATTGCTCCCTCTTTAACAACGCTCCCTTCACTCTAATCTTCGACGAAGAATCGCTTATAGCTCAGAGAATTTCTCTTCTCATTTTCACATTTTCTTGCTCCCTCTTTTCAGGTAAGCGGTATTATCATATACACATTTCTTGCTCTCTCAATTACAAAGCTCTTGTCATCACACAAGGGGACAAAGGAGGAACAACACAAAGCAAGATGCTTGTTCTTTGACGAAGCTTTGACAATATTTTCTCGTTTTCTTTTCACGTAGGTAAACGGTATTGTCATATTATTTTCACATTTATTTTCTTGCTCTCTCAATTACAAAGCTCTCCATATCACACAAGGGGACGAAGGAGGAATAGCACATCACTCTACTGTGGTAGAGGACCCGGTGCTTTTACCCATGTTTTTGAGGAACGCGATTTTATTTCGAATATCTGTGAAAGAGATATAGGATTGATAGAGGAAAATGGAGGTCTTATCGTCCCAAAATCGAAGAAAGAAAGGAAGAGGACAGGATAGAAGAAAGCCAGCCGGTCCGAGAACGAACCTTATCTGTTTAGCGCTTAGAAAGCAGACGTGCTAACCTTCAAGCCAACCAGGCTAACTAAAGATGTAGGTTTGGTAGAAGGAACCGTAACTGCTAAGGTCTTATTATTCCGAGACCGAAGAGAGAAGGATGACAGGATAGGAAAAAGCCAGGCGCTCCGAGAACGAATCTAATCTTTGTGGATAAAATCCACCCCCGGGCGGGAGTCGACCTAAAAAAAAAAAAAAAAAAAAAAAAAAAAAATGTACTGTATACAAAACTATCGACCCTCACAGAAAGTATACTCAGCTCTATTTCTTCATTTTTTTGCGAGGCTCGAAACTATGGTCAACGCTTCTATTCATCATCGTGGTTTATTTTCTCTTGGGTCGGGACTAGGCATGTCCGAATGTACAAATCTATAAAAATTCACCTTCGACAAAACTGCAACGGAGCCACCTTCGACAAAAATTTGTACTCATTTTTCGATTGCAAAATATTTCGACGGGTTACTTTCTGGTGTTCTCGTGTTGACCCAGCACCTAAATGGGAAGTATTGTGTCTCTTCTCGCTCATCTGATGAGAGGCATACTACGGGATGGGCATGCTACGACACAGACCACAAGCGTCTAATGTAGCAGTTGTTTCATCGCTACGAAATAAAAACGGCGGTGAAACACTCATCTTAAAAAAAAAAATTCTCACCTGTATATGTTGTTGTACACACTTCTGATCTTGAGCCTCTCTACGTCATCTTTTAAAAATAAAAAAAAAATAGACTCTTGAGTGGAAGGTAACCACTAGGCGAGGTCAACGCCGGAGGCGTTTTCTACCACCTAACCCTTAGAGCTCCATTATTATGTGGTCAAAACCTCAAATAAATGAGGATAAAATTTCATGCCTCGGCTGGGATCGAACCCACGACCTCCTGTTTACCAGGCGAGCGTCTTGACCACTACGCTACCGAAGCAGGCATAGCTCCTTTTTCTGAATTTACATTTCTCTGAGATGTGTCCACCATCAAACTCAATTTGAAATTTATTTAACCTATATGAAAAATATGTATAGAATGTCAAATAAAAATTACAAATTATATCTCTCTTTTTGTTTGATTCCGCAGGTCGTGGCAAATCCGTAGTAACAGAAGCCATCATACCCGAAGCCGTGGTAACCAAACTACTCAAAACTACCGTGGATGCACTGGTATCACTCAATATCAGCAAGAATCTGGTTGGCTCAGCCGTCGCTGGTAGTATAGGTAAGTGACCAATTGGGACGAGGGATTGGATTTCAACCAAAAAAAAATACGATTTTACAATTAAAAAAAAAAAAAAAAAAAAACAAAAAAAAAAAAAAAAAAAAAAAAACAATCCAAGGTTCGGGGCCCTTTAAATTTAAAGTGAGTTTAAATTAAACTCCGTTTAAGTTAAACTCTCGGATTAAACACTTTTTTGCCTATTTTTTTTGAATTTTTTCAAATCAGCCAGTCAGATTCCTGAATCCGAGAGTTAAATAACGGAGTTTAATTTAAACTCACTTTGTGTCCTCGGGGGTGAAAAAACTCGAAATTTGAATCCCGGTTGGTTAAATGTTCTTTATCGTCGTAATTTCGTGTTTGGCGAAGAATTTTATCCTTTAAATTTACGAGATCACTTCAAAAAAGAAGAACACAAATGGCTTTTGTTCTTCTTTTCAAGATGAATCTTCACAAAGTCATGTCAGAATCTATCAATATGAGATCACTTCACACCAGGTTCAGACTAGGCGAGGGTTAATAATAATAATAGTGCTTATTTATACTGCTCGCATAGGACTGAAAAGTCCCTTTACTCCAGCAGTAGGCTACCACTATTATTGTGGTCAAATTCTCAAATTAAATGAGGATAAAATCGAGAGGTGGAAGAGAAAGAGGCATTACCGGAAATTCCCAAGGACCGAAGACGTAATGTATGTGAATGTATGTTATGTATGTGTTAGATGAAAAGAAAATATAGGGAACATCCAACGAGAGGGAGGGAGAGGGAATATGTGGAGGGAGAGAGAGAAGGAGGAGGGGAAAAGAGAACAAAGTTTTCATTGAATTTTCTTTATATGAAGAAACGTTGGAGGGAGAAAGACGGAGAAAGAAAAAGAGAAGAGAGATGAAAAATGAAAAATCTTAATATGAATAAAAGAGAGAAAATAAGAGAAAAGAGCTTTCTCTCAAGGAAAGAGAAAAAGAAAGAACTTTATGCCTATTAGTCGTTATTCCAGGAATTCAGTAACTATCTATAGGTACGTATTTGAAAAAAGGACTAAGGGTTAGGTGGTAGAGAACGCTCCTGTCACAGAGGTTCCATCACTGACGACTTTAATGGCCTAACCCTACTTATTGCTTTTTTGAGTAAAACGGCTCTTCTATTGCGCCAATCTTATTGAAAATCCAGTCTCAAAATAAAATCGAAAAATTTGAAACTGTTTTAGTTAGTTTTTGCTCAATTTTATTTAACTTTATGTTTCTTAAATAAAATCAGTTGATTACCTAAATCTGAATAGTATTTCAGTTTCCTTAATCCGATGAGTTTAACTTGAATCAAGTTCAAATTCAGACCGTTTTCCAAGCCCATCCCGAACTTTAGACTTCGCTTCTTACGACCCATGTGCAGCGATGATATATGGAGAAAAAAACATTTTATTATTATTAAATTTTTAGCAAATTAAATTTTTTAATGTAATTTCTTTTCCTTCTTTTTGAGCACAACGAACGATGCTCTCTCTCTCTCTCTCTCTCTCTCTCTCTCTCTCTCTTACTCTTTTTTAATTTATGTTCCTCTAATGAAATCAGCTGACATCAAAAGTCAAAACAAGCTATGAAATTAATAGAATCCTAGAGAAATAGATGTGACACTAGTAGGTCCTTGTTTTGCTAAGGCTTTAGTTCGTTTACCTAGTGAAAAGGACCGATTTTACTTAGTTCTATATAAGGACCTGCTTTTACCTAGTTATGTTATAAGAACCTATAGCCTTTATCTCTGTACACAACTATTTCAGTAACGACTTTTTTTTAAAGAGGTTTGACAGAGGGAACTGTAACTGCTATGGTCTTATCGTCCCGAAAATCGAAGAGAGAAGGAAGACAGGATAGGAGAAAGCCAGCCGGTCCGAGAACGAACATTATCCCATCAGGATAAAATCCGCCCCGGGCGGGAATCGAACCCGCGGCCTAGCGCTTACAAGGCAGACGCACTATCAACTAAGCTAACTAGGCTGGTACTTTAATGGTTTACATAAATAAAGTGGTGAAATATTGGAGTCGAGAGAATGGCGAGGTAGGCCGAAGAAAAGGTGGAAGGATAGTGTGAATCAAGACCTGGGTGATGAAAATTTATCAGGACACGAGGTGCATAATAGGGCTGCCTGGAAAAGGCTGACAAGAAACGCGGACTTTAAGTTAAGGCCAACCACTCACGATCAGGTCCGCCTGTCAGCCATACCTGATGAGCACACACACTATCAGGCATGGCTGAAAAGGTCCGTCTGTCAGGTCTAGCTGAACAACATCTCAACTGTGAACAATTAGAGAATACCTGCACACACGATGACCTAAAGGAAGCCAACCAGAGAGCTGTTCAAGTTGCAAACTTCTGGAAGTTGAAGATTTAAAGGTGGTTCCGGAAACGGAAGGTAAGTAAGCTGATTAGCGAGAAAAGAAATTGACATTAATTTCCATCTTACTTTGTTCGTTCAAATAATTTATTTTCCCCATTTATTTCCCTGCAGGACCTCACCCTACCGTTCCGGGAGAGAATGCCCGTACCCTAGCCCGTATCATATGTGCCACTGTAATGGCAGGCGAACTATCTCTAATGTCTGCCCTGGCCGCCGGCCATCTTGTCAAGAGTCACCTCAAACACAACAGGTGAGTGACCAAGCTCAATGTAGCTTACCACAAGTGTTTCGTATATATATATGTGCTGAAATTGCCAATTCTTGTAGATCAATTCTTTTCTTTCAAATATCTACATAGGTAGTTTAAAAAAAATTACTCGCAATCAGCACTAGGGTGAGTGAAATTGCTTTGGGCTAACATTTGGTTTTAGCTACCAAAAAGTCAGTTTTAATTCAAGTTTTTTCCTTCCCATCAGTTCTAACTGTAGGAAAATGGCCTAATTCCTTTGCATTTGTAAACAACCACAAACAGTTCTAATTTTATTTAGTCAGTCAATATGCTTAGGAGTGACGGACATCAAGGAGAAGATTGAAGAAAGGCAACTAAGATGGTATGGGCATATACAAAGAAGACCGGACATCCGGACAACCACATGGTGAAGGAAGCAATGAAGATCAGTTTCAATCTAGATAAACAAAGAGGAAGACCAAGAAACAACTGGATTAGACAACAGGAGAATAGGTTAAAGAAGAATAACATCCCAGAACGTGACATACAAAATCGAAGACAATATCATTTGCGGACGAGACGAGCCGACCCCAGCAGTTTTAACTGAAAAGGGATTAAGGCCAGGGATATATATATAGAATAGAATATACCTTGTTTATCCTGCTCGAATGAGACTAAAAAGTCCCTTTACCCCAGCAGTCTAAACAAGGTCTCGTGGAAGCCGGCATTGATATTGTAGCAAAATATTTGGCTGCTAGGGAAAAACTACTTTATTGTCCATTTTCGGATTTGTAAACAACAGATTGATAACAAAAATGTACTGTTGCCAGCCTAGTTAGCTTAGTTGTAAGCGCTAGGTCTGTCTTGTAAGCGCTAGGCCGCGGGTTCGATTCCCGCCCGGGGCGGATTTTATCCTGATGGGATAATGTTCGTTCTCGGAACGGCTGGCTTTCTCCTATCCTGTCTTCCTTCTCTCTTCGATTTCGGGACGATAAGACCATAGCAGTTACAGTTCCCCCTGTCAAACCTCTTAAAAAAAAAAAAAAAAAAAAAAAAAAAAAAAAAAAAAAAAAAAAACAAAAAAA
>NW_007378993.1:52078-81257 GCF_000475195.1 Diaphorina citri
TATATTTTTTATAAAAATTTTTTTTTTTTTTTTTTTTTTTTTTTTTTTTTTTTTTTTTTTACCTACCTAGCAATATAAATTAATGTTATTTATTCAACCATATTTTCGATTTATTCAACTAGGTGGGTGCCTATTTAGTACTTACTTTACTAGATATCTACGAGACCTGTTTCATTAAAAAAAAAAAAATTAAAAAATCCACCGGTCGCTGCGGAAAAAAAGGTTTTTTCCCCCATGATAGATTCTTACAAATTATACCAAAAATTATACTAAAAAAAATCTAAAAAAGTCTGATACTAAAAATTATACTAACAGGTTCAAATTATACTAAATTTAGTATAAATTATACTGATCTGTCAACACTGCTCGAAGATCCGAGCGATCTTCAATAACTTTTTCGTTAGGTATTGCTCATGGATGTCTTTTTCGTAGCAATTTTCCATTGACGTGACTTTTGAACAAGTACCCAGTAAACCTACTATACATAGTACTGCAGTGTATGAAAAGTAGGTAACTAGCTATGGTTCATCCAGATCAATGTGACAGCAATGAGTCATCAACCCAAAATGAAGGAACCAATTAGATTGCAGGAAATCCTTACATTGTTGCAATTGAGGTGAAGGTCTATTTTTGATGAACTCTCTCTTTTAAAATGCAGAGGTAGCTCTAAGTTCAGAGGTTGGATTCCAGAACAGGTAAGGTGGATATCGCCTTACCTGACTTTGTTTCACTGTCGGAGGAAGCACTGTGCAATATACCTTCCCCTTTTAAAGATTCTCTACCATTGCACATGTGACATGTTTGGCAACAATGCCTATTTTTTTGCTGTCACATTGATCTGGACAATCTGGACACACTATAAGCTTTAGAGTTGGTGTATGGAGTGAAGCTGTGTTAAGAATACTGAAATGCTTCAAGCATTTCGTAGATTCGTATAAGCCCTAACTTTTAGGGACACCAAAGCCTGAGAGTGAACACGCTAAGTACTTAACTTTTATATTTTACGAACTCTTTTATTTTACAAGTATTTTTTAATTGCTTCTTATTTATTGCAAACATGTAGGTATTTCAATACATTACCCATACATATGTTGTAGGTATTATTGAAAATACAGTCTACAAACCTTAGAACCTGAAGTTACCTACTTAGATCTTAAAAGCTTTCTATTTATTGCAGATAAATTTCATAAGTACTTATAATCTGCTTCTTATTTATTGCAAACATGTATTTTCAACACTTTCTATGTTGTAGGTAATATGTACTTATTGAAATCAGACATAGATCTTAAAAGATTTTTATTTGTTGCAGATAAATTTCATAGATACTTATTAACTTATGCTTCTTATTTATTGCGAATATATATTTCGTCGCTAGAAAGTCAAAAGGGCGTAAAAGTGACAAAAAACATAAAAAAAAAAAAAAAAAAAAAGAGGTTAAAACGGCAACCAACGATCACGTTGTCGCCCATCAATGAATGAATTACATATATCCATATTAACACGTTCACTTCCTTTCTCATCCCCGACAGGTGGATTTAACGCGCACGCCGCCAACATCGTCACCTCCGGAAAGTAAAAATACGATTTTACATATATCCATATTAATACGTTCACTTCCTTTCTCATCCCCGACAGGTGGATTTAACGCGCACGCCGCCAACATCGTCACCTCCATCTACATCGCCACGGGCCAGGACCCCGCTCAGAACGTGGTCAGCTCATCCTGTCTCACTCTAATGGAGAAGCAGGGACGCGACCTGTACATATCTTGCACGATGCCGAGTATAGAGTGCGGCACGATCGGGGGCGGCACAACACTCGGGCCGCAGAGTGCCGCCCTTACCATGCTTGGAGTTAATGGTGAGATTCCGCCTTTTCCCCCGAATTATTTAAAGAAAAATTATTTACAGGGTTTTACATTATTTACAGGGTTATTATCATTATGTTAAGGTAGTCTAATAATAATAACTCTGTAAATAATAATAATAATAGTGCTTATTTATACTGCTCGCATAGGACTGAAAAGTCCCTTTACTCCAGCAGTAGGCTACTACTATTATCCAGAGATCAACCAGGCACGACGTAGCTCAACTTCGGTGATCTGTTGGGAACTGGAGCATTTTACGTTATATGACTCACTGATCTCTGATATTTTTTTTTTCCATGGCTTTTTTGATGGGATTCTTTAAAAGGAGCTCTTCCACCCAACCATTGGTCTCTGAAAAATCTGGTGTGAACATCACACGACTTTCCTTATCCTATTGAATGATGCTTATTATTTGTGTGTTCTTGTTCTTATACCCTAAAATTTTATAATATCTCTAACCGTTTAGTCGGTAGCTGAAAACCGCCAAAAAGCGGTGAAATGCCAACCGTTGCACCGATCTTAACCAAAAGTTTCGTGTCGCATCCTTGTCACATTTGACAGCTGCTTGCCAAATTTCAAGTCTCTAGCTCTTACCGTTCTCGAATATTTACAGGGTTTTACATTATTTTCAGGGTTATTATTGTTTTGTTAAGGCAGTCTAATAAGCACACACACTATCAGGCAGGGCTGAAAAGGTCCGTCTGTCAGGTCTAGCTGAACAACATCTTCTCAACTGTGAACAATTAGAGAATACCTGCACACACGATGACCTAAAGGAAGCCGACCAGAGAGCTGTTCAAGTTGCAAACTTCTGGAAGTTGAAGATTTAAAGGTGGTTCCGGAAACGGAAAGTAAGTTAGCTGATTAGCGAGAAAAGAGATTGACATTAATTTCGATCGAATTGACATTAATTTCGATTTTAATTTGTTCGTTCAAATAATTTTCCCCATTTATTTCCCTGCAGGACCTCACCCCACCGTCCCGGGAGAGAATGCCCGTACCCTAGCCCGTATCATATGTGCCACTGTAATGGCAGGCGAACTATCTCTAATGTCTGCCCTAGCCGCCGACGCTCTACCCTTCAAGCTAACTGGGCTGCGTCATTTAATTCCATTCCATATTTTATAAATTACCTACTTGAATAATAAAATTGTCTATGTGCGTATTGAAAATTACTATTTTACCATTAAAAAAAAATCACAGAAAAAAAAACATTAATGATTAAAATAATGGCCGAACTAAAAAAAATCGTGTCCAGTTAGCTTGAAAGACTCATTAAATTACATTGCCTACTAGGACATTTGGGCATCTTACGACACAGACCACACGAGTCCTAGGTGGCAGTTGTTTCATGACTAATAAATTCATTTTGTTCGTTCAATTATACTACAGTCGAATAGGATGGTTAACTGTAGACCTCCCTAAGGCAGTACTTCTCAAAGTGTGTGCCGCAAGGTCGCCTTAGGCCAAATTGAAAAAAAAGGCCTGCGGCGCGGCGCTAATAAATAATAGAGTTCACTCTTATACAACATTTATGTCCTGGGATGGGGGTGCCGCGGAAAGATTGGAGTCTTGAGAAGTGTGCCGAGGTGGCCACAACTTTGAGAAGCACTGTCCTAAGGTGTGTAGACCCCCTAAGGCAGAGGTCAGCAAACCCGCGGACCAGCTTCAGGGCTTGAACAGATTGCGCCCGTACACTGAAAAAGTTGCCGACCCCTGCCCTAAGGAGTATATTATGTAGATCCTTTAAGATGTCTCTGTAGATCTCTTAGGTAACTGTAGATTCCCTAAGGCCCTATGGAGTAACTGTAGACCTTCCTAAGGCCCTAAGGAGTAACTGTAGACCTCCCTAAGGAGTAACTGTAGATTCCCTAAGGCCCTATGGAGTAACTGTAGACCTTCCTAAGGCACTAAGGAGTAACTGTAGACCTCCCTAAGGAGTAACTGTAGATTCCCTAAGGCCCTATGGAGTAACTGTAGACCTTCCTAAGGCACTAAGGAGTAACTGTAGACCTCCCTAAGGAGTAACTGTAGATTCCCTAAGGCCCTATGGAGTAACTGTAGACCTTCCTAAGGCCCTAAGGAGTAACTGTAGACCTCCCTAAGGAGTAACTGTAGATTCCCTAAGGCCCTATGGAGTAACTGTAGACCTTCCTAAGGCCCTAAGGAGTAACTGTAGACCTCCCTAAGGAGTAACTGTAGATTCCCTAAGGCCCTATGGAGTAACTGTAGACCTTCCTAAGGCCCTAAGGAGTAACTGTAGACCTCCCTAAGGAGTAACTGTAGATTCCCTAAGGCCCTATGGAGTAACTGTAGATTCCCTAAGGGCCTATGGAGTAACTGTAACTGAGCTACTCAGTAAAAGGAACTACTCTTTTTTTCAACTCGCTCTTTGACTCCCGACTCTTCTCTGATACTTTCTACGCAGGGCACATGCGCGGAATCGTGGTATACCCCCCCCTCCCCCATCATACCGTCCGATTTGATCTTTGAATCCGGGCCTAAGGCAGGTGAAAAACAGATAAGAAAAAGATAATAATAAAAGAATTCAAACTGAATCTTTTATTATTATCTTTTTCTTTTCTGTTTTTCACCCGTCTTAGGCCCGGTACGAGTGTTTTTTCGTGAAATTTTTTTTGACCATTTTTTTTTTACAATCTGAAAATCCATTTTTGATTTGCCATTTTTGACGAAAAACGCCATCTCTCTCACTCAAATGTAGAAAGAAAAGTGTGGTGTGGTGTGTGCGCGTGTGTTGTGTTGAGTTGTGTCAATTTTAATTCTATATTTCCGTTCCATTGTTTCAGAACATCTTCGTCAGCAGCTCAGGCCTCGTCAGTGAGCACCTGTGTATCCTCATGATGATCACCACTCATAGTGATCGACAGCCCAGTCAGCAATCAGCATGACGAGCCTTCGATCAGTATGAGCTCACGTGACGTGACATGACGTGATGGATCAACATCTTAAGCTGCATACCAAAGAGCTGAGAAATTTGAAAAGTTGTTGTTTGCTAATGCAAAGGAATTGATTATTATTCATTTTCCTACGCGCGTCCCAATATTTTCCTACAATATCATTGCTGGCTTCCACGGCAGGGCAAGTAATTAAGTGTGCTGCATTCATGGGTGATTGATGTGAGCATAATGGGCATATTGGGGAGTCAGCTTAATGGGCATATTGAAAAGTTAATTGCGCTTATGTACTTTCCGTGTGCGGAAAAAACCAATGTCAACGTCAAATATTGCGCCAGGGAGTTGCAATCTTGATTGGTCATGGTTAGCCATAGATTTCGTATAAGATTAGCCCATCTTTGGCGGAAGTTGCCCTTACACTTATAGTTCATCCAGACTGTGACAGCAATGAGTCATCAGCCCAAAATGAAGGAACCAATCAGATTGCAGGAAATCCTTACATTGTTGCAATTGAGGTAAAGGTCTATAGTTCATTTTTTTAGCTCAATGAAACTTTACACATCTCTACTTCCTATAGGATAAGGAAAGTAAAAAAAACTATAGGTATCGAGGAATCAATAAATAAAATATTTTATTTTATTATTTTTTTTACAATAAAAAAAAATCCATTTTATTTTTTTACAAAAAATAAAATTTCTATTTTTACAAAGTTTCCCTCACGAGGCTGAGTGCTCTACCCGTATTTCCAAGCACAGAGCCGAAAAAAAAATTCGACCCTGCCGGGAAGGGAACCCGGGACCTCCGGCCTGCAAGCCTAGTGTGATACCCACCAGGCCACCGAGGTTACTGCCCAAAAGCTATCATTTTTTTCCTCTCTTTTTTTAAGAGGTTGATACGGGGAACTGAACTGTAACTTCTAAGGTCATATCGTCCCGAAAGCGAAGGAAGACAGAATAGGAGAAAGCCAGCCGTTCCGAGAACAAGCCTTATCCGTTCAAGATAAAATCCGCCCCGGGCGGGAATCGAACCTGCGACCTAGCCCTTCCAAGGCAGACGCACTACCCTTCAAGCTAACTAGGCTGCGCTTGTCATTTAATTCCAATCCATATTTTATAAATTAGGTACCTACTTGAATAATAAAATTGTCTATGTGCGTATTGAAAATTACTATTTTACCATTAAAAAAATCACAAAAAAAAAAACATTAATGATTAAAATAATGGCCGAACTAAAAAAAAAATCGTGTCCAGTGTTCTGGGAAGACTCATTAAATTACATTGCCTACTAGGACATTTGGGCATCTTACGACACAGACCACACGAGTCCTAGGTGGCAGTTGTTTCATGACTAATAAATTCATTTTGTTCGTTCAATTATACTACAGTCGAATAGGATGGTTAACTGTAGACCTCCCTAAGGCAGTACTTAACTGTGTGCCGCAAGGTCGCCTTAGGCCAAATTGAAAAAAAAGGCCTGCGGCGCGGCGCTAATAAATAATAGAGTTCACTCTTATACAACATTTATGTCCTGGGATGGGGGTGCCGCGGAAAGATTGGAGTCTTGAGAAGTGTGCCGAGGTGGCCACAACTTTGAGAAGCACTGTCCTAAGGTGTGTAGACCCCCTAAGGCAGAGGTCAGCAAACCCGCGGACCAGCTTCAGGGCTTGAACAGATTGCGCCCGTACACTGAAAAAGTTGCCGACCCCTGCCCTAAGGAGTATATTATGTAGATCCTTTAAGATGTCTCTGTAGATCTCTTAGGTAACTGTAGATTCCCTAAGGCCCTATGGAGTAACTGTAGACCTTCCTAAGGCCCTAAGGAGTAACTGTAGACCTCCCTAAGGAGTAACTGTAGATTCCCTAAGGCCCTATGGAGTAACTGTAGACCTTCCTAAGGCACTAAGGAGTAACTGTAGACCTCCCTAAGGAGTAACTGTAGATTCCCTAAGGCCCTATGGAGTAACTGTAGACCTTCCTAAGGCACTAAGGAGTAACTGTAGACCTCCCTAAGGAGTAACTGTAGATTCCCTAAGGCCCTATGGAGTAACTGTAGACCTTCCTAAGGCCCTAAGGAGTAACTGTAGACCTCCCTAAGGAGTAACTGTAGATTCCCTAAGGCCCTATGGAGTAACTGTAGACCTTCCTAAGGCCCTAAGGAGTAACTGTAGACCTCCCTAAGGAGTAACTGTAGATTCCCTAAGGCCCTATGGAGTAACTGTAGACCTTCCTAAGGCCCTAAGGAGTAACTGTAGACCTCCCTAAGGAGTAACTGTAGATTCCCTAAGGCCCTATGGAGTAACTGTAGACCTTCCTAAGGCCCTAAGGAGTAACTGTAGACCTCCCTAAGGAGTAACTGTAGATTCCCTAAGGCCCTATGGAGTAACTGTAGACCTTCCTAAGGCCCTAAGGAGTAACTGTAGACCTCCCTAAGGAGTAACTGTAGATTCCCTAAGGCCCTATGGAGTAACTGTAGACCTTCCTAAGGCCCTAAGGAGTAACTGTAGACCTCCCTAAGGAGTAACTGTAGATTCCCTAAGGCCCTATGGAGTAACTGTAGACCTTCCTAAGGCCCTAAGGAGTAACTGTAGACCTCCCTAAGGAGTAACTGTAGATTCCCTAAGGCCCTATGGAGTAACTGTAGACCTTCCTAAGGCCCTAAGGAGTAACTGTAGACCTCCCTAAGGAGTAACTGTAGATTCCCTAAGGCCCTATGGAGTAACTGTAGACCTTCCTAAGGCCCTAAGGAGTAACTGTAGACCTCCCTAAGGAGTAACTGTAGATTCCCTAAGGCCCTATGGAGTAACTGTAGACCTTCCTAAGGCCCTAAGGAGTAACTGTAGACCTCCCTAAGGAGTAACTGTAGATTCCCTAAGGCCCTATGGAGTAACTGTAGACCTTCCTAAGGCCCCTTCGACGAAAAGCTTTGACAATATTTTCTCATTTCCTTTTCATAGGTAAACGGTATTATCATATTCACATTTCTTGCTCTCTCATCTCTCAATTACAAAGCTCTCCACATCACACTAGGGGACAGTGGAGGAACAACAAATTAATCTAATTTTTCGACACAGAAACGGCATTACCCTATTATTATTTTCAGATTTATTTTCTTGCTCTCTCAATTACAAAGCTCTCGATATCAATTCGACGAAAAGCTTTGGCAATATTTTCTCATTTCCTTTTCATAGGTAAACGGTATTATCATATTCACATTTCTTGCTCTCTCAATTACAAAGCTCTTGTCATCACACAAGGGGACAAAGGAGGAACAACACATAACTCCCTCTTGATCTTCGACGAAGCTTTGACAATATTTTCTCGTTTTCTTTTCACGAATGTAAACGGTATTGTCATGTTATTTTCACATTTATTTTCTTGCTCTCTCAATCACAAAGCTCTCGGTATCACACAAGCGTCAAAGGAGGAATAGCACATCACTCCACCGTAGTAGAGGACCCGGTGCTTTTACCCATGTTTTTGAGGAACGCGATTTTATTTCGAATATCTGTGAAAGAGATATAGGATTAATAGAGGAGAATAAAGGCTTTATCGTCCCGAAATCGAAGAAAGAAAGGAAGAGGACAGGATAGGAGAAAGCCAGTCGTTCCGAGAACGAACCTTATCTGTTTAGCGCTTAGAAAGCAGACGTGCTACCCTTCAAGCCAACCAGGCTAACTAAAGATGTAGGTTTGATAGAGGGAACTGTAACTCCTGAGGTCTTATCGTTCCGAAAGCGAAGAGAGAAGGAAGACAGGATAGGAAAAAGCCAGGCGCTCCGAGAACGAATCTAATCTTTGTGGATAAAATCCACCCCCGGGCGGGAGTCGAACCCGCGACCAAGCTATTACAAAGCATACGCGTTAGAGCCCGTTCACACTGTACGAATTCATTAGACCTTGTTTAGACTGCGGGAGTAAAGGGACTTTTCAGTTTCGTCCTAGCAGGATAAAGAAGGTATACTATGTTCTATTCATAAAACCTTGTTTAGACTGAAGGGCTAAAGGGACTTTTCAGTCTCATCATTCTAGTATAAATGTGGTATATCTATTCCAGTGGTTCTCAAACTGTGCTCCGCGGAGAGCTTTCAGGTGCTCCGCGAAGAGCTTTCAGGTACTCCGCATAGTTTCATTTTTCTTACCGCATTAAAAAAAAAAAAAAAAAAATCGCACGAATATGTTTAGTCAAATGGGAAGTATTGGAACAAGCCGTACGGACCGTACGCTAATGAACATTCCATTCGACTTACCTTTCGTCCGAGTCGTACATTACACGGTTTAATTATAAGACTGGTCACAAATCCACTGATCAAAATAACTAGAGGTACCAGCGCAATGTTGACCTTACTCAGGACTAGCGTGTCTTGCACGTAGAACACTATAAACATCTGAAATTAAAAGAGAATAAATGCGCTTGTGTTAGGAGTGATTTTCACATGAAATAACTAAAAAAATCTGGTGTGAACATCACACGACTTTCCTCATCCTATTGAATGACGCTTATTTTGGGTGTTCTTGTTCTTGTAGCCAAACTTTTACAATATCTCTAACCTTTTCTGTATAATTTTTTGAGAATTTGACCACAATAATAGTAGTAGCCTACTGTTGGCGTAAAAGGTTTGAATGTAAAATGTAAATGCAGTTTCTTTGTGTTATTATGTCACAACTTTGGTGCTCACTGCAGCATTGTAGGATCTTTCCCAATATCTCAATAATCCTAAAATCCAACCAATGTTTACCTACCATGCTGGCACCGGTCGCTATGCGTATTTATATGTCATAGCTACTCATTTTCCTCACGAGGCTGAGTGGGCCCCGCAACGGCCAGTCACGGAATCAATCATTTGCATGATACAATATTGCATGATACAATTTCTTGACCCCGCCGGGAATCGAACCCGGGTCTCCCGCGTGTAAGGCGAGCGCAGTGACCACTACGCCATGGGAGCTGACTGAGTAAAGGGGTTTAAAGTACTAGAAAAGTTTCGCCTGCGGCGGCGCTCACCTGGAGTATATTGAAGAAGAGCCGCGCCGTCATGTAAAGTACCGCGACCGTGTACAGGGTCGGCATAGTCAAGAGTTGCCGCGGCGTTCGCTTCTTGGCTTCGTACATTTGGGACGAACTGGTTTGCCGCAGGTCCAGCTGGAGTTGGCGGTTCCGAATTTCCGAGACCCCAAGGTAGAATACAATGGTGGAGATGTAGCCGAGAACCACCACAATGTAGGATATATACTGTGGAATAGTATAGAATATGAATTGAATAAATACATAATAGAATGGGGGCACGGTTGGTCCAGTGGTAACGCGCTTGCTTGCCATGCAGAAGGTCCCGGGTTCGAATCCCACCATCGACAAAAATTTGTACTCGTTTTTCGATTGCAAATATTTCAACGGGTTACTTTCTGGTGTTCCCGTGTTGACCCAGCACCTAAATGGGAAGTATTGTGCCCCTTCTCGCCCATCTGACGAAAGGCAAACTACGGGATGGGCATGCCACGCCACAGGCCACATCAAGCGTATCTTTTGGGGGCACGGTTGGTCCAGTGGTAATGCGCTTGCTTGCCATGCAGAAGGTCCCGGGTTCGAATCCCACCATCGACAAAAGTTTGTACTCGTTTTTCGATTGCAAATATTTCAACGGGTTACTTTCTGGTGTTCTCGTGTTGAGCCAGCACCTAAATGGGAAGTATTGTGTCTCTTCTCGCCCATCTGATGAGAGGCATACTACGGGATGGGCATGCTACGACACAGGCCACATGCGTCTAATGTAGCAGTTGTTTCATTGCTACGAAATAAAAACGGCGGTGGAACACTCATCTTTAAAAAAAAAATAATAATAATAATAATAGAATATGGAAGCATAGAATGTAATAGCATAGAATCCCTAGCTGAAAATAGCAAAGGTTGAGTGAAGGTCATCCACTTGAAAAAAAAATTTAGCCAAAACCAAATGTCAGGCCAAAGTAATCACCACAGGGCTGATTGAGAGGCTGGCAAAGAACGCCAACCCCGTCTGTACACGGGAAAAGGCGAAGAAAGAGATTTTTTTATGGTTATAACCAGCCTAATTACAGATTGGACGGTAGCATATCTGCATTGTAAGTGTTAGGTTGCGGGTTTGATCACCACCAAAGGCGAACTTTAATTAAGTTCGTTCTCGGAACGGGTAGATTCCTCCTATCCTGCTCTCCTTCGCTGTTACCTCTATAAAATTAATAACACCTAATCATAATAACAAGAAGAAATGTTTACGTCAAAAAATTTCCCACGTCAGCAAATGAGGACATGTGACAGTAGACAACAATATTCAAATCATCTATCACAATCAGAACTATATCTATAAGTTTTACAAGTATCAGACACATCAATATTTAATCTCCATAAATATCAGACAAATAGGGGTAAAAAATGGGTCATGATGCGTCATTCGAAATTTCCCACGTCACCAAATGAGGACATGTTACAATAACGGGACAATAATATTCAAATCATCTATCACAATCGGACATTATCTACAAGTTTTGCAAGTATCTCATTCAGACACATCAAAATTAGATATCCATAAGGAAAGACATAATAATATATAGGGCGTCTCAAATTGAAAATCGAATAGGGCTTACAATGCAAGCTACCTTCTGATCTAACTCCAGGCTTTTTAATTACCTATTTTTACTTTTCAATTTTTTGCTGTCCCATTTTGAGATTCTCGGAAAGATACGTATATTTGATAAAGTAAATGTAAATGCAACTTTGGTGCTCACTGCAGCATTGTAGGATTTTCCCAATACCTCAATAATCCTATATTAATTTGATAAAGGAAAAATATCTTATTTCAACCCAAAAAATCCGACTTCAAGTTTGGTACGTTAATTTTTGGACACCTTGTATATTGATCTATACAAGTATCCTATCATGTGACGAAATGTCAAGTGATGGCTTGAGAGTGATATTTTAATCAAGTACCACTTGATGTTCAAGTAGTCACTGAGGAAAACCGAAATAAACAAGTTGAGACATTTTTGCCTGCCTCGGTGGTGTAGTGGTCAAGACGCTCGCCTGTAAACAGGAGGGCGTGGGTTCGATCCCGGCCGGGGTATGGAATTTTATCA
Organism: Diaphorina citri; assembly: GCF_000475195.1. Classification (NCBI taxonomy): domain Eukaryota; kingdom Metazoa; phylum Arthropoda; class Insecta; order Hemiptera; family Psyllidae; genus Diaphorina; species Diaphorina citri. Next base: position 63,966 of record NW_007378993.1, read on the forward strand.
ACATTGAGACTTTGACCACAATAATACGAGTGGTATCCTTCAAACCTTCTCCAAAAACAGGCCTTTCCAGACAGACTGAAATTTTTCCAACGATATAAGGAAGCGTTGTAACACTGGGATACGACACAGACCACACGAGTCTCGTGTCGCAGTTGTTTCATTGCTACGAAATAAAAACAGCTGTGAAACACTCATAAAAAAAAAAAAAAAAAAAAAAAAAAAAAAAAAATAAAACGTAAAAAGACCTTTAATTTGATATATTAGGTCGACCAGGTTTGGATAAGTCCTTCTATGGGGACAGACCGACTGACAGACACCGAAGCGAATACAATAGTCCGTCCCTTATACCTTTTTATTACTATTGTAATAATAAAGGAAAGGGACTGAAAAGTGGCTTCAGTCATCTATAAATGCCGAAAAACCTTGAAACTCTATTTCGTGTTAAAATAGGCCGGGCGGGTGCTTCGAACTCTTGACGTTCGCGCGCCGCCCGGCACGCTTGATAAATTGGATAGTAAAATTGTGGTTCATAAGAAGAGTACTGCGGTAACATGGGCTACCTAAAATTATCACATTCCATCCTGATTCAAAATGGCGGCACTTTAAAGTTATGCCTCTTACGCCGCGCTGATCCCGTACAAAGGACGGGTCAATCACCAGTATTAAATATCCATGTCTATTATATCCAGGTTCGACTGTAATGGATTAGAATTAGATAAATATAGGGTAATTATTCAGAAGCAAGTCAGCTCCCATGGCGTAGTGGTCACTGCGCTCGCCTTGCACGCGGGAGACCCGGGTTCGATTCCCGGCGGGGTCAAGAAATTTTTAATTCAAATGGACTGCATATGTATAGTCCAGTCAAATTTAACAAATCGAGCACAATAATTATTTACTTTAATTATTTGTAAATCATTTATTTATTTACAGGCTAAGCATCAAGGCCATGTGTGATTTCTTTGTAGTTATTTTCACTTTTTTTTTAAATAAGAAAAATAAAAAAAAAAATAAGTGCCCTGAATTTCAAAAGTTTATGTTTAGAGGAAGCTGATCTATGAAGGTGAGAAAAACCTGCCGAACCGGTTCGTGTGAAGATACACAGGCGCGCTTACTGGAACTTGGCCTGGCGCACTGCCGTGCGCTCAGATTTGTGTTGTCCCATTTTGGGAAGAATGTATCCGCCAGATTGAAAAAATTAGATAGAGGTACTTGACTACTTAATAAATACTTGAATACTAATAGGTGATATAGACTGGAAGCCACGTAGATCGTAAAACTTCAAGTATGTAGTAGGTTTACACTTGAGTAGTGACTTCTAGTATTCTAGTCTGTTTTATATTCTATTCCAGGTATCTCAAGTACGGTCATCCAAGTGACCAGCTTCGGTATGGCTGCCGATTTTGTTGGTGATGATGTCAGTAATGGTGCTTTCATCTATGGAATACTGAGCTTTGCTGACAAAACATCAAATGGTGTGGTCGGCTTCTTTATTCAGAAGTTGTGAGTAGACCTCTCTGTATAAGTTGTTGTTGTAGCGGCTTTAGCTATAGCCGAAAGGTGATGACAAAATAGAGAAAATATCTCTTCTATCGGCCATACACCAGGGTGATGGTCTCTTGCCGTGTTTAACTGGCTCGTCCTGAACCGCAACCATTGTGAGGACTTGTGCTTGTTCTTTTCAAGCAGAGAGAACCCTTTGAAACTATCAGCTAGCTAGGTTGGTTAGGGTTAGCTGTTCTCCTCCCTGTGTATGATCACACAGCCAGACGCTAGTATCTGTTCAACGTCCCCTAGCCAGACAACTCAGTACAAGTTAAGTACATAGTTGTTATTGCTAGTTGTAACGGCTTAGCTGAAGCCGGACATGGTATTCTATCCTATTCTATTTTATCTGCCAAAGTGCCAATATTAAATGTATCTATTTCTCTGCGTCAGCTCCCATGGCGTAGTGGTCACTGCGCTTGCCTTGCACGCGGGAGACCCGGGTTCGATTCCCGGCGGGGTCAAGAAATTTGTACAACGAAATAAAAACGGCGGTGAAACACTCATCTTTAAAATAAATAAAAAGTACTATTTTTTTTTTTTCTTCTTTATATTATTTTTTTAAATTTAAGCAAGGTTCTTTATTTATAACAAGCAGGCTCCGCCCGCTTGCGCGTATTAATCGCTGAATTTATTCCGTACCAAATACATCAGACCTGCTCGGGTAAAGGAACTTTTCAGTCTCATTCTGGCAGTATAAGCAAGGTATATTCCATCATTCCATCTATTCTGTTCATAACTCTATTCTATTCTATTCTATTCTATTCCACTTACCATATAGTACAGCGATAAAGTACACTTGAACTAGCTTGAGATCCCCTGGTTCCGCCGTGCCTATGTAAACAATCACAGATACCAATATGCCCAAACATAGACCAATGACGTGAGAGAGCTGAAAACAGTAACCAAAAAGATGAGAAAAGTAGCCAACACATAGAATAAAAGATAAAAAAAGTAACCAAAGATAAGAAGGTATCATTGGCTAGTTGATAAGTGAACCTATGTACACAATCACAGATACCAATATGCCCAAACATAGACCAATGACGTGAGAGAGCTGAAAACAGTAACCAAAAAGATGAGAAATGGCCAAAAAAAGTTTGAGAACCACTGATTTATTCTATTTATATTTACTTGGTCTAACTTGGGGTACTATTCTATTCTATTTACTTACTTAGTCTAACTTGGAGTACTATTCTATTCTATTCTATTCACTTACTTAGTCTAACTTGAGGTACAGGAGGAAAGAAAAGAAGGGCTAGTATGCCCACTAGACAGGGAATACCACAGCCATAGGCCAACGCCAGTCGATAGTAATAACCTTCTTCTGGATTGCTGAAAGCAGAGAAATAGATAACACTCACTACACTCACTCCGATGGCATATTAGAGAAATAGACATGTAAATGTAAATGCAGTTTCTTTGTGTTATTATGTCACAACTTTGGTGCTCACTGCACCATTGTAAGATTTTCCCAATATCTCAATAATCCTAAAATCCAATGTTTACCTACCCTGCTGGCACCGGTCACTATGCGCATTTATATGTCATAGCTACTCATTTTCCTCACGAGGCTGAGTGGGCCCCGCAACAGCCAGTCACGGAATCAATCATTTGCATGATACAAATTTCTTGACCCCGCCGGGAATCGAACCCGGGTCTCCCGCGTGCAAGGCGAGCGCAGTGACCACTACGCCATGGACGAAAATAAATAAACAAACCATGGTAGTAACAACAACAAACAATTAATTGATCAAAGCGTCCTCAACAGAGCCGTGTAGAAAATGAAGAAATTGAGCCTAGTATTTTTTCTGCGATGCATAGTGGGAGCAGAACACCCTAAATCGTGGCCATAAATAAAGTATGGGAACCAATTATGAAATTCATAGATATTGGTATTGATATAGATCAGTATATTCATGGTAAAAATTTGGTGGTGATATCTATAATTTTGAGGACAAAAATCGCTTTATTAGCTTAACGGTTAGGGATATCAAACTTTTTTTATACATAGAATAAAATTTGTCCATTTTTGAACTTTAGGTATACAATTTTACTAACTGGCGGATAATTTCAGACTGATGGAGTTTGTGCCGCCCAACAAACGCTCGGACGAGTACTTCCGTACCGTGTTTGAGGAGAAGGGTCTGGCCGACATTGTCAAGCTCCACATGGCGCAGGCCTCGCAGGAGGCGAAGAAGAATTGAAACAGGCATATGAACGGAACAAAGTAGGCGACATGGGCTACGCTTGAGGAGAAATCCAGGAATGGTAGAACCGGGGAAAAGATAAACGGGAAACTGAACGTGACAAGAACTGAACCTGAGGACAAAGAATAAAACGAAATTTGCACCACCATTTTCGTGTTCCTGGTAAAAATAGAATAGAATATACCTTGTTTATCCTGCTCGAATGAGACTAAAAAGTCCCTTTACCCCAGCAGTCTAAACAAGGTCTCGTGTAAAATTTGCACCACCATTTTCGTGTTCCTGGTAAAAAGACCTTCAATTTGATATATAGGTCGACCAGGTTTGGATAAGTCCTTCTAGAAGATAAAATAGAACATATCAGAGTCAATCATAAAAAAATCAGAGTTAACAAAAAGAACGTAAATTAGAGTCAATCAGAAAAATAAGAAATTAAAAAAAAAAATCAATCCTGCGTGATAGCACATTGAATACACCAGATCATTGAAGTTAAGCAAGGCTGGCCGTTCCGAGAACGAATCTTTTGTTTAGGATAAAGTTCGCCCCGGGCGGGAATCGAACTCGCGACCTAGCGCTTACAAAGCAGGAGCGCTACCATTCAAGCTAACTTGATTGACAATTTTTACTTTCCTTATCCTATAGGAAGGAAAGTAATGTATTCGGTAAAAAAAAGAAAAAAAAATCGATGCCCAGTTTTTAGTGCCAAAACACGTTTTGAGCTCCCTAGAGCCTGAATAAGTTTCAGCCATTGGTCCGTGTGTGTGTCTGTATCCAAAGTATCTCGAGAACGGTATATTCAAATCAAATCAAATCATAGTATCTTTGTGGTAAAGCAGAGAGCTTTCTCACAACTTTGTGGGTATCACAGTATTACAAGTCTTTCATTTACTCAATCATCATATTTATTGTCGCTCGTCTCTTCGACTTGTAATGCCACCACTGGTCGCTACTCGATTAAAGTAGCTACTCAATTGTCCTCACGAGGCTGAGTGGACCCCGAACTCCAAGCACAAAGCCGAAAAAAACTCCGACCCCGCCGGGAATCGAACCCGGACCCCCTGCGTGCAAGCCTAGTGTGATACCCACTCGGCCACGGAGGTTGCTTCGAGAACGGTATATTTTATTTGGGGTAACACCTTTCCCCATCCGTGGCACAAGCTCTGCTTATACGGATGGGTATACCATTTATATGAAAAATGTATGTTATGAGTTTTTTGTCAATCAAGATGTGCATTAAAATAGCACGTGGTACTCCTTACCTCCCTCACCAATCAGTCATCACTTGATCAGTCAGTACCTACACTTATTATACAAAAAGACATCTTTTCTTTATTCTGCTATCGCCATTCGGCGAAAGCTAAAGCCGCTACAACAACAACAACAACAACAACATAGAAGGGCCCACTCAGCATCGTGAGGAAAATGAGTAGCTATGTAATATAATGCGCATAGCGACCGGTGCCAGCATGGTAGGTAAACATTGGATTTTCACTGCCTAACCCTATGATAACACTGGTACCTGCTCATTTGTGACTGTTCTTTTAGCAGCAATTTTCCACTGAAAAGGCTTCTGCACAAAAACCAAATAAAAGAATTCGTTTAAAATAGGATAAACTCACCAATGATGTGCCAGGTTTTCCGCCGCCCCAGAGCGCAATACCAGGCTGTCGACCCGCGGTCCGAATACAACCCGATGACAGGCGTGGCCAGAGCATCGGCCACCTGACCAATGAGCATCAAGAGACCTGCGTTGCTAGGTGACAAAAGGACGCACTTTTGAAAGTATGGCAGAAGGTAGGTGAACCACATAGAGGCACACAAATCATTGTAGACATGTCCTAGAAAAAAAGAAATTTCAATAAGAGTCAAAATCTCTTGGGAGGAAAAAGATGAACTTCAATTCAATTTATTAATATATATTTTGTGTTTCTAATTGTATCATGTATAAACATTGTTAACATACTATCATGTATTTGGACAGTAAAAATAATTGAATTGAAAAACTAATAAAATAAAACAGGGTGTCTGTCATACAAGGTGATGAGCATCCTGTATTCCTGTATAAAGTGAATTCTTACCTTGACTGTAAGCAATCCACGTCCACCAGCTGATCAAGTTGGGTGTCTGTGTTTGAACCCCTGGAATTCAGAAGCCACGACAGTGAAAAAGAAAGCTGCTTTTTGCGTTTAACCTAACCCCAGTGGCGTAGCGTGGTCTAAATTCAAGTGTAAGGCGTGTAGGGTACTAATTTCCATCATCCATGCTCTTCATGGTTATTATTATGGCCTACGCCTGAGCGCGAGCGACACAAGAAGATTGGTAAACAGAGTTGAACGGTAAGGTGTGTCCAAAAGTAGTCGAGGGCCGTCGATCTACATCGATGGATGGCCGTCGACTAAACATTAGGCCGTCGACTAAACATGCCTGTAGAGTTTATCGTGCAGAGCTGAATATTAGGCCAGCCACTCACTATCAGGCGGACCTGACAGGTACATTTGATCAGGTCTGCCTGTGAGGTCTACCTGATAGTGTGTGTGCGCTCATCAGGTAGACCCAACATGCGGACCTGATCGGATGTTTCTGTCAGGTCTACCTAATAGTGAGTGGCTATCCTTAGTATTTCCACGAGACGAAATTTCTGAAGATTGCAGACCAAAATTAAAATAAAAAAAATCGCCTGCTGTGCTGTTTTTCAATTCATCTCTTTTTCATGTTGAAGATGAATCTGGATAGAAAGAGAGGAGACAAAATTTCATCTGTAAATGGTTTCTTCAAATTAACCCTATGGCGACCGATGTAAAGTTTCAATCGGTCACTATAGGGTTAAATTAATTAAAAGGGAAACCCAGAACCTTTGACAAATAGAGTGAGCCTGAAGGCCTGTGATGTGTTCCAATCTACTCAACCCCAAAATCAATAAATAAATTATTTTTCTACTCTCGTCTCGTAAAATACCTATTTTGTCTCGCAAATTTTGAGACAAGACGAGAAAATTCTCGGTCGATCCTGCCGTGCGTCGGGCCAAGTTCCGCAATTCTTACCATTCTCTCCAGCATGGATCACGACACTTTTGTCATCAACTACCTCGTTATTGTTATTGGCGTCAATATTGAGTTCACCCGGCTGTATTTTATTGAAACTAATCACTTGTACACTCCCCTCGTGTTGTTTGCACGCGTCAGCGGTGACATCGAAGTTACGATTGTTGGTCTTCCGATGGAACCGGTTGAATAGTTGAGCGAGTTTATTACTCCTGGTGGTTGTTACGTCACGATTGTTTAGATTGAGGATATTTTCGCCATTGTTGGCGCTATTTTCGTTAATGTTTAGATTAGAGTTGTTATTTGAACACACAAACCTTTTTGTGCTCGCAATTCGAGCACAAAAAGGTTAAACACAAAAAGGAGCTTTCAATAGGTAGGTAAGTACAGATGAAAAAAAAGGAAATAATAATAATTTCTAATAATAATAATAATAATAATAATAATAGTGCTTATTTATACTGCTACTATCGTCACGTGAACTCACGGGGAGTCAGAAAGGTGTAGTTCAAAGTTTTCTCATAATATTGTACGTAATTTCGTTCAGGACAGCCTCACTGCCCCCACGGGGAATCAGTAAATCCAGATCCAGAGAGTTTAAGAAATACTGGCCTGTGTAAATCAAATGGGTGACGTCAAAGAAAACTCTCGAGTAGTCTCGAGTCTTGACACTAGGGACACTATGGACACTTTTTTTTTAATTTAAGCAAGGGTCTATTTAAATAAATTGTAATTTATTTTTGAAAATAGTAAAGGGACTTTTCAGTCTCGTTCTGGCAGTATAAGCAGGGTATATTCTATTCTATTCTATGGTAACTGTCAGTGGTAAGATCGGACATTAATTAATTATCTTCCAGACTAATACCTATAACCATTCAAGTCACAAGCCACGACTACGACATTTACTTTAGTAAAGTCATAAAAATATTTAAATTGTCAAGCCAGCCTAGTTAGCTTAGTTGGTAGTGCGTCTGCCTTGTAAGCGCTAGGCCGCGGGTTCGATTCCCGCCCGGGGCGGATTTTATCCTGATGGGATAATGTTCGTTCTCGGAAACGGCTGGCTTTCTCCTATCCTGTCTTCCTTCTCTCCTCGATTTCGGGACGATAAGACCATAGCAGTTAAAGTTCCCTCTGTCAAACCTCTTAAAAAAAAAAAAAAAAAAAAAAAAAAAAAAAAAAAAAAAAAAAAACAAAAAAAAAGGACCCAAAAAGAAAAACGTTCCAATTTTTGTTGTTATTGTAATGCCTTTCTACAATACCTACCCCTTTATTATGGATTAAATAAAAGAATTACAAAAAACTGTGGAATGATGAGAAAAAAAATTGGGAAATAATGAAAAATACTGACATCACAGCAGAAAAACACTTGAAACTGATGTTTCAACGTTCAACAGATTGAAACCACACCGCCTATTTAGTCACCTACTGAGTCCTTGTCACCTACTTTCATAGACAATAGAAAGTAAAATCCTATCCTATTGTACCGGAGAGGTAAGGGAGGGGGAAGCTATACCTATCATGAACTTTTGGTTTCTTTACACTTACAATAAAAAGTAAAATTAAAACGAAAAAAATTCTTATTAATGTATGACGGTTATAGATTACAAAATTGATTTTTGAGCATCTAATGTGATATTAGAAAACAAACCAAACCCAATTACCCGGAGGCTGATTTGGATTAGGATCTAGCAGTGGCGTAGCGTGGTCTAAATTCAAGTGTAGGGCGTGTTGGGCTCATGCACAGGTCTACCAAGTCCCATCACAGTAGTACATGCCATTAATATTTATTTTATGTCAGCTCCCATGGCGTAGTGGTCACTGCGCTCGCCTTGCGCGCGGGTTCGATTCCCGGCGGGGTCAAGAAATTTGTATCATGCAAATGATTGATTCCGTGACTGGCTGTTGCGGGGCCCACTCAGCCTCGTGAGGAAAATGAGTAGCTATGACATATAAATGCGCATAGCGACCGGTGCCAGCATGGTAGGTAAACATTGGATTTTAGGATTATTGAGATATTGGAAAAATCGTACAATGCTGCAGTGAGCACCAAAGTTGTGACATAATAACACAAAGAAATTGCATTTACATTTTATATAAAAAAAAGAAATGAGTGTTTCACCGCCGTTTTTATTTCGTAGCAACGAAACAACTGCTACATGTGACTCATGTGGTCTGTGTCGTAGCATACCCATCCCGTAGTATGTCCCTCATCAGATGGCCGATAAGAGACACAATACTTCCCATTTAGGTGCTGGGTCAACACGAGAACACCAGAAAGTAACCCGTTGAAATATTTCCAATCAATCGAAACGAGTGCAAATTTTTGTCGATGGTGGGATTCGAACTCGGGATCTTCTGCATGGTAAGCTAACGCGTTACCACTGGACTGACCGTGCCCCCTATACAATCTTCCTAACTTGTCAGCCCGAAAGCGATCACCCTAGGGCTGATTGAGGACTGACGAAAAACTCCGACCCCGTCTGTACACGGGAAAAGGCGAAGAAAAAGAAAGAAGAAAGATTATTTTAATAGAGGCCTGGAAAATTACCTGGAACTTTGTGCTATCTGACGGGCCGAGAGTATCTTGTCCTGGATCTGAAGATGATCCTACCGCTATATACATGATTATGTAGACGAGTAGATTGGAGATCACAGTGAACGCATATCTGGAACACGGACGCATAGAGGGTTAATTGAATTCTTCTTCGCCTCAGACACAGAGGGTTAACTTCCTTCGCCTTCTCCCGTGTACAGACGGGGTCGGCGTTTTTCGTCAGTCTCTCAATCAGCCCTAACTAGAGAGATTGCTTTGGGCTGACATTTGGTTTTGGCGGCAAATTTTACGAGTGGATGCCCTTCGCACTCAACCTTTGCTATTTCTTTAGCAAGGGAAATTTCAGGCTGGTATCCTCCCTGTTTAAAGTCTCCCAGCCACATTTAAGCTGGTCTACTTATCTCAACCTCAACCAGCCTGAGTGGAGCAACCAGCGGCACACGATTACCCAGATTGACACCCATCCGGATTCCAACCTTGCCCGACGTAGCTGAACCTACCTGACTGAAAGCAGACTGGTTCGCTCGTTTTCATTGGGTGTTCGATCAGGTACTAGAGATAGATGGGCAATTTGAACTTCCAGCCAAATACCAACCTTCCCCGACGTAGCTTAACCTACCTGACTGGAAGCAGACTGGTTCGCTCGTTTTCATTGGGTGTTCGATCAGGTACTAGAGATAGATGGGCAATTTGAACTTCCAGCCAAATACCAACCAAAGAAATTTCAATAAGAGTCAAAATCTCTTGGGAGGAAAAAGATAAACTTCAATTCAATTTATTAATATATATTTCGTGTTTCTAATTGTATCATGTATAAACATTGTTAACATACTATCATGTATTTGGACAGTAAAAATAATTAAATTGAAAAACTAATAAAATAAAACAGGGTGTCATACAAGGTGATGAGCATCCTGTATAAAGTGAATTCTTACCTTGACTGTAAGCAATCCACGTCCACCAGCTGATCAAGTTGGGTGTCTGTGTTTGAACCCCTGGAATGGAAAGAAAAATAAAAGTTTCAAATCATTCAAGTTCAAGCTTTAATACACCTTTCTCTGTAATCACCAACCTTGGTGATGTAGTGCTCAGCGTTGTGCCGAGGACTTTTGAGGATATAAAAATAGAATAATCTCCCGGGGGAACCTGTAACCCCTACGGAGCGCGTCCCCAGGTGGCGGATAGGGGGTGCTCGTCGTTCTTGTATTGCACACACCGCAAGAACGGAGGGCTGGAAGGAAATAAAATACTTCCCGCGGACCAACAGGCACCGTAGCGACTGACTCCAGGGGGGCGGCTACAAAAACTAAAACCCAGGCGCGACTGACCCAGAATGGGCGGCTTCCTGGTCAGCGTCTGCACCCAAAATGGGCGGCTGTTTTTTCCCATCAGCGCTTCAGAACCATGGTCGGGAAGCTCTGCACACGACCATCGCAACAACCACAACTCTCTCATCATTCACTCATTCACCCACCCATTCCTCCATCTAACATTATCAAATCACCAAAAATGGAAAATACACATATAGCCCCGGCAAATTAAAGTAACCGGAAAGTGAACCAGGTAACCAGCTTAGCATAACTAAAGAAAACTTAGACACCTCTGAAGACAATGAAACACTTGAAAAAATAAACAAAGAAATGTTGAAAAAGACGCATAATGCAGTTTTGAAATTGAAACTGATAAAACACTTGCCGAAAGAAACAGAGAAATATGTAAAAATACAAAAGAACACACGAACTTGAAAAAAAGTTGCTGATTCTCTGAACCAACTAAAAGAAGACGATATGAGAGTGGTTGGTAATGAAACCAGAAATACAAAATTTATTTCAGTCAACAACCACGATTCTCTCATCATTCACTCATTCACCCACCATGCGACCTGCATCGGTGGAGACAGTCTTCTGCATCCATTGATGAGACCACGGGTCCATCAAGGTAATCAAGGTAAAGATAGAATAGAATATTCCTTGTTTACACTGCAAGCAGAAGACTGAAAAGTCCCTTGGTACTTGTTCAGAAGTCATGTCACAAATGAGGAGTGACCAGTGTCATTACAGGGTTAGGTAAACACAAAAAGGAGCTTCTGAACACACAAACCTTTTTGTGCTCGCAATTCGAGCACAAAAAGGTTAAACACAAAAAGGAGCTTTCATAAAAGTGGCCAGTGTTTTTATAGGGTTAGGTTAAACACAAAAAGGAGCTTCTGAACACACAATTTTCATTGGGCGTTAGATCAGGTACGAGAGATAGATGGGCTATTTGAACGACTGCCCATCCGAATTGAAAGAGGCATATGAATGGAGTAAAGGAGGCTACTTTAGGGATCTAAATACCAACCAAGCCCGACGTAGCTTAACCTACCTGACTGAAAGCAGACTGGTTCGCTCATTTTCATTGGGCGTTAGATCAGGTACGAGAGATAGATGGGCAATTTGAACGGCTGCCCATCTGAATTGAAAGAGGCATATGAATGGAGTAAAGGAGGCTACTTTAGGGATCTAAATACCAACCAAGCCCGACGTAACTTAACCTACCTGACTGGAAGCAGACTGGTTCGCTCGTTTTCATTGGGTGTTCGATCAGGTACTAGAGATAGATGGGCAATTTGAACTTCCAGCCAAATACCAACCTTCCCCGACGTAGCTTAACCTACCTGACTGAAAGCAAACTGGTTCGCTCGTTTTCATTGGGCGTTCGATCAGGTACTAGAGACAGATGGGCAATTTGAACTCCCAGCCAAATACCAACCTTTCCCGACGTAGCTTAACCTACCTGACTGAAAGCAAACTGGTTCGCTCGTTTTCATTGGGCGTTAGATCAGGTACGAGAGATAGATGGGCTATTTGAACGACTGCCCATCCGAATTGAAAGAGGCATATGAATGGAGTAAAGTAGGCTACTTTAGGGATCTAAATACCAACCAAGCCCGACGTAGCTTAACCTACCTGACTGGAAGCAGACTGGTTCGCTCATTTTCATTGGGCGTTAGATCAGGTACGAGAGATAGATGGGCTATTTGAACGGCTGCCCATCCAAATTGAAAGAGGCATATGAATGGAGTAAAGGAGGCTACTTTAGGGATCTAAATACCAACCAAGCCCGACGTAACTTAACCTACCTGACTGAAAGCAGACTGGTTCGCTCATTTTCATTGGGCGTTAGATCAGGTACGAGAGATAGATGGGCTATTTGAACGGCTGCCCATCCAAATTGATTTATTTCAGCAAATTGCGGTGGATCCAGAATACAGAGGTGACAATTAAAGCCAGCAGCCAGCACGTTGAAAGAAAAAGTAACCAGAAGAGATAGCACTTTGAATGTACCAAGTCCCTGATAGATCACTGAAGTTAAGCAACGTTGAGCGTGGTCGGCATCCGGATGGATAACCATCGAGAATTGTAGACAATCGCATTACAGAATGGATAAGTCATCATCTGATGGGTACAAACCAGTGACATGTGGAAGGACAAGCCCAGATCCTTAAAGGTTAGGGACTACTGCCTGATGTCTATGATCCTCTAAAGTTAAGCAACGCGGAGCTTGGACAAGGAATGGACTAGTGACCATCTAGGATGCACTTACCAGCTTTTTCACTGTCGTGGCTTCTAAATAACTACCACTAATTTTATTACCTTCTTCATTGGCAGGGCCGCCATCTTTCGGGTCCATCTGTGCTTTGATTTCTTTTACAGGATCACTCGTCTCAGGCATAGTGACAATACTTGAGACAACGAAAATATGGGACACAACAAATGTCTAATCAGTTCTCAAAATACACTTCTGAACACACAAATTGAACCTTTCAAATCAAATACATTCAAGAGAACCTAGAAGTTAATTAAAGTAACCGGAAAGTGAACCAGGTAACCAGCTATTGAGTGAAAATCGAACTTTGATCAGCTTAGCATAACTAAAGGAAACTTAGACACCTCTGAAGACAATGAAACACTTGAAAATATAAACAAAGAAATGTTGAAAAAGACGCATAATGCAGTTTTGAAATTGAAACTGACAAAACACTTGGCGAAAGAAACAGAGAAGTATGTAAAAATACGAAAGAACACACGAACTTGAAAAAAGTTGCTGATTCTCTGAACCAACTAAAAGAAGACGATATGAGAGTGGTTGGTAATGAAACCAGAAATACAAAATTTATTTCAGCAAATTGCGGTGGATCCAGAATACAGAGGTGACAATTAAAGCCAGCAGCCAGCACGTTGAAAGAAAAAGTAACCAGAAGAGATAGCACTTTGAATGTACCAAGTCCCTGATAGATCACTGAAGTTAAGCAACGTTGAGCGTGGTCGGCATCCGGATGGATAACCATCGAGAATTGTAGACAATCGCATTACAGAATGGATAAGTCATCATCTGATGGGTACTAATATCTACTAACCAGTGACATATTGTGGAAGGACAAGCCCAGATCCTTAAAGGTTAGGGACTACTGCCTGATGTCTATGATCCTCTAAAGTTAAGCAACGCGGAGCTTGGACAAGGAATGGACTAGTGACCATCTAGGATGCACTTACCAGGGACTACTGCCTGATGTCTATGATCCTCTAAAGTTAAGCAACGCGGAGCTTGGACGAGGAATGGACTAGTGACCATCTAGGATGTACTTACCAGGGACTACTGCCCGTCTATGATCCTCTAAATTTAGACCCCATTCCCACTTGTCGTTCGGGAAAAAAAATCGTGTCGTGTGTAGTGGGAACACTCTCATTTAAATTACATTGCCTACAGGACATTTTCTGCCGTTCAGAAAAAAATCGTGTCGTATGTATTGGGAACCCTCACATTTAAACTACAACATTGCCTATACAAGACATTCGGAAAAAAAATCGGAAGAAACTCACGACAAATGGGAACGGGCTTTTCAGCAACGTGGAACTTGGACACAGAATGGTCGAGTGACCAACTGACCACGCAGCCAGGGCCAAGAGTGTACTTACTAGGGACAGAAGGTTCTTCGGGCTCTTCGGGTTCCCTCGGGTCACGTGGTCTGATCAGTCGGGTATCATCGTCGTCGTCCGACATTTTCTTCTTCACCAAGGAATGGATAAGTGACCATCTAGGATGTACTTACCAGGGACTACTGCCTGATGTCTATGATCCTCTAAAGTTAAGCAACGCGGAGCTTGGACAAGGAATGGACTACTGACCATCTAGGATGTACTTACCAGGGATTACTGCCCGTCTATGATCTTCTAATTTTAGATCCCATTCCCACTTGTCGTTCGGAAAAAAAAAAATCGTGTCGTGAGTAGTGGGAACACTCTCATTTAAATTACATTGCCTACAGGACATTTTCTGCCGTTCAGAAAAAAAATCGTGTCGTGTGTAGTGGGAACCCTCACATTTAAATTACTACATTGCCTATACAAGACATTTGGGGGGAAAAAAAATCGGAAGAAACTCACGACAAATGGGAACGGGCTATTAAGCAACGTGGAACTTGGACACAGAATGGTCGAGTGACCACGCAGCCAGGGCCAAGAGTGTACTTACCAGGGACAGGAGGTTCTTCGGGCTCTTCGGGTTCCCTCGGGTCACGTGGTCTGATCAGTCGGGTATCATCGTCGTCGTCCGACATTTTCTTCTTCACCCCGGTACCTGTAGGAACACAAGAAGATTGGTAAATCATCAGAGTTGGTACCTGGAGGAACACAAGACGAGAAGAACATTCAGTAAAATGTTACTCGGATAAACACTTTACATCATCATGAACATCTCCTGGTATGCATAGGGTGACCATAATTTTTTTCAAAGCGGGACGCAGTCCTTTTTGGACGAAGGGGAGGGGGGTGGTGAGGTACAAACATATTTTATATATAGCCACTTAACATAAAAAACACAAAAACCTACATTTTATTTTCAAATATTTTGATACATAATACGAGTATTGTACAATGTTGGAATCGTAAAATGGATTTTTTCCCGAGCTCATTGCTCTCAATGATAATATTAGGTTCGGACCAGCTAAAGCGGGACAATATCGGGACTTTGGGCGAAAGCGGGACATTTTAGCGTCCCCAGAGGATTTCTCGGGACAGCGGGACCAGAGGCTCCAAAGCGGGACTGTCCCGCCGAAAGCGGGACGTATGGTCAGCCTAGGTATGCAGCCAAATGGAGAAGACATGCACTCACGCAGATCTCCTTGCGGCAAATGAGAGGGCAATCTACGTCTCAAATTACTGGGGAAGAAAGATTTGACCAGAAAGAAGAGGACACGGAAAGTAAGTACTCGGATATATGTAGACCATACGAAGATACCTGCCTCGGTGGTGTAGTGGTCAAGGCGCTCGCCTGGTAAACAGGAGGGCGTGGGTTCAATCCCACCCGAGGTATGGAATTTCATCCTCAATATAATTTGAGAATTTGACCACAATAATAGTAGGTAGTAGCCTACTGCTGGAGGGGACTTTTCGCAAACTCTATCTCTTTAGGATGAAATTTGCCCTGGGCGGGAATTCAACCCGCAACCTAGCGCTCATAGGACAGACGCTCTACCGCCCAGGCCTAACAATAACAGTACCGATTCCCACCCGGGGAGGACTTTATCCGAAACAGATGAGGTTTGTTCTCGGAACGGCTGGCTTTCTCCTATCCTGTCTTTCTCTTTTCGATGTCGGGACGATAAGACCTTAGCAGTTACAGTTCCCTCTATCAAACCAAACAAACATTCCTCCAAGCAGGCTAGATGGTAATTTAACACTCGATATAAGTATAGGCTCGGATTTCCTGGCTGGAATCTATACCCTGATAGACGATTTATCCTAATCTGCCAATCTCAGTGGTGTGGAGGTTAGCCTTAACCTTATACACAAAAAGCCCAACAGCCAGCCTAGTTAGCTTAGTTGGTAGTGCGTCTGCCTTGTAAGCGCTAGGCCGCGGGTTCGATTCCCGCCCGGGGCGGATTAAAACAAATACATGCTAGGGAAAGGGTCTTCTCCTCTTCCTCTACCTTATCACCTAGTCTCCATTTTCTCCCTTTTATTTTCTTTCGTCTCTACTTCCACCTCTCTCTCTCTCTCTCTCTCTCTCTATCTCCCTCTCTCTCTCTCTTTCTATCTCCCTCTCTCTCTCCCTCTCTCTCTCCCTCTCTATCTCCCTCTCTATCTCCCTCTCTCTCCATCTCCCTCTATCTCCCTCTCTCTCTCTCCTAACCTAACCTGCTCCCCATTTCCACTACTCTGTCCCTAACTGTTCCCGTCTCCCTTTCTCTTCCATTCGTTCTTTATTCCTATCTTCTACTTTTCACTTTCTCTCTCTCTCTCTCTAAACTACTCCCCCCTCTTCTTTTCCACTGCTATCCGCCTAAACTGCCCCTCTCCCTTTCCAATTTCCACCTCCTCCCTCTCCCTTTCATTCGGTCTTTGTTCCTCACATGTACTGTCTCTAGGATTCCCTTCTCCCTTTCTATCTTCTACTTTTCACTCTCTATCTTCCCTTCCATTCTTCTTCTCCCCTGCTGTCCCCCTAAACTACCCCATAAACTGTCCCCTTTTTCGCCATTTTCACCCCCCCCCTCCTCTTTCCTTCACGTAACGATACACAACTTTGAAATTTCCACTGGGTGTCACGAAAAATTATTAATGATTCCGTTTTCTGCCACACAAACTCTTCAGAAACCGAGAAAACCTCATTTATACGCTTCTCCTCATATATATTATCATCATATCGTGGTAGAGACAGTCCCTGTGATATAGCTTCTATCTTTTCTCGTGTGACAGAAATCTCCGTGCCAGAGTTTTATGAATTCTTTCACTTTGGCCTCGATATACCAAATTTAATGGATGATGACATGATCACTTTGAACTTCAAAACACTTCTAATTAAAATTCTACAAATTATCATCTTGATACGAGGGGTAATTGACATGCTCAAGTTTTCTACCTGTACACAATAATCGGTGGAATAGAACATCCAGTCCATGGCAACC